>NC_064920.1:447865477-448165477 GCF_023897955.1 Schistocerca gregaria | reverse complement strand
CACGCAATTTGCGTTCATAGATCCTGAGAAACCAGCACCCAGAACAACCACCTCTGGCCGTAATAATGGCCTTGATACACGTGGGCATTGAGTGAAACAGAGCTTGGATGGCGTGTTCACGTACTTGCAGCTTCAACACGATACCACAGTTCATCAAGAGTAGTGACTAGCGTATTGTGACGAGCCAGTTGCTCGGCCACCAATGACCAGACGCTTTCAGTTGGTGAGAGATCTGGAGAATGTGCTGGCCAGGGCAGCAGTCGAACATTTTGTGTATCCAGAAAGGCCCATACAGGACCTGCAACATGCGGTCGCTCATTATCCTGCTGAATTGTAGGGTTCCGCAGGGATCGAATGAAGGGTAGGGCCACAGGTCGTAACACATCTGAAATGTAACGTCCACTGTTCAAAGTGCCGTCAATGTGAACAAGAGGTCACCGAGACGTGTAACCAATGGCACCCCATACCATCACGCCGGGTGATACGCCAGTATGGCGATGACGAATACATGCTTCCAATGTGCGTTCACCGCGATGTCGCCGAACACGGATCCTACCATCGTGATGCTGTAAACAGAACCTGGAATCATCCGGAAAAATGACGTTTTGCCATTCGTGCACCCGGGTTCGTCGTTGAGTACATCGTCGCAGGCGCTCCTGTCTGTGGTGCAGCGTCAAGGGTAACCGAAGCCATGGTCTCCTAGCTGATAATCCATTCTGCTGCAAACGTCGTCGGACTGTTTGTGCAAATGGTTGTTGTCAGGGATCGAGACGTGGCTGCACGATACGTCACAGCCATGCGGATAAGATGCGTCATCTCGACTGCTAGAGATAAGAGGCCGTTGGGATCCAGCTCGGCGTTCCGTATTACCTTCCAGAACCCACCGATTCCATATTCTTCTAACAGTCATTGGATCTCGACCAACGTGAGCACCAATGTCGCGATACATTAAACCGCAATCGCGATAGGCTACAATCCAACCTTTATCAAAGTCGGAATCGTGATGGTACGCATTTCTCCTTCTTACACGAGACATCACAACAACGTTTCACCAGGCAACGCCGGCCAACTGCTGTTTGTGTATGAGAATTCGGTTGGAAACTTTCCTCATGTCAGCACGTTGTAGGTGTCGCCATCAGCGCCAACCTTGCGTTAATGCCCTCAAAACTAATCATTTACGTATCACAGCATCTTATTCCTGTCGGTTAAATTTCGCGTCTGTAGCAATTTAATGGCCAGTAGTGTATTTTCAAAGATATTTGCAGAAGTCCAAGAAAAGGCAACTTCTGTCTGAGGGCAGGGACTGGGGAAGGGGGAAGGGAGCGACATATATTGCTTCTGGGCTAAAATGCACTCGAACTGGCCGCGTATTTGACTTTCCTTAACAGAAGAATCTGAACGCCACTGCATACACCCGTTTACGGAATACCCCCGCCACTCTCTCTCTCTCTCTCTTCCCTTCCTCGCCGCAGTTTGCGCAAGCCGGCCGGATGAGCAGGGGTACATAAGCGTTGCACAGTGGATGATTCCTACGCAGATGTGACTGACCGTCACAATGGCAGCAAGGATGACATCGGTCCCGCGACTGGCGCTGCTGTTGCTGTTGTCCGTTGCCCTTGCAGCAGAGGCGTCCGCCGAACACCTGCTGCGGGAATCAGGTTGAGTATAGCCGCACTCTATTATCTGTAATTAACACGTTAAAAAACACTGTTTCTTATCATATAGCAAAGGCCCTTGTCCCGCAAGGTAGCATATTACGCTGTAAGCTATTCGAGCATTTCTTCGACTTCCGAAAAGCATTTAACTCGGTACCGTACCACAGCAACGCTTATTAAATAAAGTATGATCGCATGGGATGACAGAAAATGCGAGACCAGACTGAGGGTTATTGGTAGGAGGAAGCAGCATGTTCTCTTGGTTGGAGGGTCGTCTTCACATACTTTAGGAAAGCCCAAAGCGAATGTGCTGGGGCCCATCTTTTTCATGTTGTATGGTCGAAATGGCCTGGTAGACAGTATTAACAGCAATTTCAAACATTTTACACATGATGCACTGGTCTATAATTAAATTTAGCAAGGTTCCATTTATCTGGGGTAATGCAGACCCGAGACTGCACAGATAACCCAAAACACAGATATCCAAAGCAACATTATTTTGAACGGAAACGGCTATTAACAGTATTTTGAAAAAGTACTGGTTGTCACGTTTGAAAGCTTACGCGTTATTCGCTGCGAAGGGACAACTTATATACAAAACTACGATAAATTTCACTGCATTTCGTATCACTACCTTCCAGTTACTTTAAGTTTTCGTTTTTCATTTAATTTTTTTTTCTGGCGACAGTTTTCATTTTCCCGATAGTAAAACCTCAGTACAGTGAAACAAATTTTGTCCTACATACCCGAACAACAGATCAAAGCATTAAGTGAATCAGTGTGAGTGATAATGGGCTCTTTGATCGCACCATCTTCAGTGTCTTCCTGCGCCGAGCACGCAACGTTCACTACATCTCGTTCACCTGCTCGAATCCAGGTCCACAGTCAGATCGATATTTAATCACTCGCGGATGTTTTCGTCATCTACGTTGTCACAACCAAAATCTTTTATTTTAATAGTAAATTTAATGTAAATATTCGTTCTAATTAGAACAGAATACGTAAGGTTATGTTTTTCATTTTTTTATGAATCGACGGACTACGCACGGATAATGCACAATTCGGATAATTAGCACCTTGCTGTCTTATGCAAGGGGGGAAAAAAAACTGCACAAATATTTTGTCAGATACTGACAAGATTTCAAAGCGGTGCAAAGATTGGCAACTCGATATACACGTCATGTAATGTAAAATTATTCACTTCACAAAACCCAAAAAAGTAATATCAGTGAATCATAACTGAAATCAGTCAACTCATATCAATTCCTGGATGCAGCACATGACATGACATGGAACGGTCACATGTACTCACCCGCACATAAAGCTGATGGAGTCACTGGTTCATTGGTAGGTTACGGGGAAAATGCGGACAAAAGCGTTCAGCTTCTGTCTGAAGATCGTTTCTCTGTATGTACTGAAGAGAAGTAGTCTGCAGATTGAAGCTGGACAGTTTTGTATACCCTAATGATAATGGGCACTCCCTAATGACGAATATATCTGCATTTGATAAACTGCGGATAGTCTACAAAGAAGATAGCTTACGAAAATCTCGTGGGATGCATCACAGAAAAGTAGTCAAGTGCGTGGAACCCGTACCAAATTTTAACACTGAAATTGAACGTATAAAAGAAGGGCACAACGCGAATGGTCGCAGGTTTGTCTGATTCACCGGAGAGCGCCATGGAAACGCTGAAGAAGCCGTGCTGCTTGAAGAGAGACGTCAGCTGTCCCGTGAAAGGATGCTCAAAGTTTCTACAATCAGTGTCGAGTCAATAATTTGGGAATATAGACTACTACAGTCCTCCCACGTATCGCTCCGGTAGGGGCCACAACGACAAGATTAAGCCGTATAACTGACAGTGTGCACAGGGGCATTGAGGCAATCATTCTTCCCGCATTTCATACGCTAATAGCGCCCCCAAGACATTCACTCCACATAGTTTTGTCGCTTACGCATGTGGGTGTTGAGCAGATGCATCATCACAGTCCAGAGCCGAAGCAACAATCAAAACACAGGCGAGACTGCATCGGAGAGAGTGAATACAGTCTTGTAAGCCGGAAAAGTAATGGCCACTTATTTACTTGTTCTGTGTCCGGCAGCAATATGACTAGAGACTGTATTTAGATAAGATGTGCTGGAAACATATAGGTAATTAAACAATCTGTGAAGTTATTGGGCTATTCTTTGGTACCGTCTGTTTAGTTGCGCAGGTCCACAACGTCACCTTTTCTTAAAACAAGTTTCTACACACATCAGAAATTGTCCATCGTCTTGCACCTCCTCACATTACGGTTTTGATCGTCGGTAAGTGCCTTCATCATTTGCATCTTCCCACATAATATCTAATTAATTGTGTTTAAAGTTGGTCCAAAGCGTTCAGGGTATTTGAAAGACGAGTACCGGCACTAGCTTAAAGGGGCCCTCACATGTTGAATAATATTGTCAGACTGTCAATATATTGACCATCTGAGGCCGCGTATTGATATACTGTCAGTATTACAAATATTAACGAGCAATATTGATGGCCCTCAAAATATTCTCATTGTTGCCAACACATACCGAACGTGTGAAGTGAAGCATTGACGATTTGACAACGGTCTCCAGAGCTTCATGAACCAGCCACGTCGCCTGAGTGTGCTTTGTTTGTATTTTCAGTCCGGCTTTGTGCATATCATATCTCAGATTCAATTTTTCAAGTAGGCTTTATAACACAAAACTGTCGTAATAGGCTTATGCAAGGGTAATTGTCGTGTGTACCTCTTAAGGATGGTCATCGGAAGGTTCTCTAAGACACTGCTTACTTTATTAATTTAAAAATATGATATAGGTTGGTGAATAACATAGCAGTCAGGAGAAACGCACTTGGAAAAATACGTCACGCATCTGCAATGACTGGTAAGAGGTCTGCGAAATGCTTGTCATTGTCATAAAATTATCGGAAAACGTAAGAAAAATGTCGTACATTAACTGCCTGGATCTAACCTTGCCAGGCAGATTAAGCTTCAAGCACTTGAAAGAACTGCTTGCAGGAATGCTTGAAATTTGTTTCTGTAATATCACCAGACACAAGAGTTCCTCGAATGCAGAACCGGTTTTTATCAATTCTGAGATGGACTGGAAGTTGGTTTGAATGCCGACAGGGACATGGTATTGCGTTGTGTAGTTCATGTTTCCGTATTTCTCTCCAACCTCTAAAAAGCTTCTTGTGGCTAACCTCTCCTACACCATTCTCAACCGTGAGGCAAGTGCAAAACTTTTGCACTTGTCTCGCAATTGAGAATGTTGATATAGTGCAATGTATCTATGAATAGTTTTACATAACTTACATAGCATTTCCTTTGAAAAAGACGGAAAGTCAAAATGCGTAAGGTTGTTGGAAGACAAGGCATAAGAAAAGTTATTAAAAGTGCATCCAAATGGCAGCGTCGTCTCACGGCATTTTAATGCAAACTGCTGCTGACACTTCAAAAAGTTCAATGCTATCTGGGCCTTGCCTTCACGTCATTGATAACCAAGACAGTCTGGAGTCAAAATTGAGGTCCAAAAACCGCAAAGTGTTTAAAATGGAGAATGGTGTTGCACATACAGGTATGATATTTAGGTAAATTAAAAATACGGCGGTAACGATTAAAATGATCACTGGAATGGTGGTCATCAATGACTTCCTGCAATGGCTGGAGAGCAGAAAGAGAGGTCGTCAACTGAGGATGACCCAGTAGCAGCACTGAAAGGAGTGGAAGTGCCCATGTTGAGGGTGCACAGCTTATGATATGTCTCCAAAACCCAACCCTGAGTGCAAGTAGAGGTCGAACCCCACAATAACTGACGGGCAGTGAGGTCTCCCGGCAGGTGAAATGGTCAGGGGAGTTGTTCTATAAGATCTGTGAGAGCTTCAGTGTCTATCACATCTTGTTGAGGTAAGTACAGTGAGCAAACAGTGATCCTCTGACACAGATGAATGTCAACTGCAACTGCTTGCAGGTCAGTAGCCAGAGGGAGAGCAGAGGAGTGGTGTGCGTTACTGACAAACACAGTGATCTCTCCCTGGCCCTTTCTCTAGGCACGTCAACCTTGTGATGGAATGTGTAACCCCATAATACAGGGGTGTCAGAAGCTTTAAAATGCCTTTCCTGCAAACAAGCAAAGGTGGTGCTCATGTTCCTTCACATGTGTCCTGAACCCATTAATGTTTCACTGTAATATGGGAGTCACTTATCATGGTGGTAGCACTTTCACATTCTCTTTCCAGTGGAGAGTCAAGGAGAGAGAGAGAGAGAGAGAGAGAGAGAGAGAGAGAGAGAGAGAGAGAGAGAGAGAAAGAGAGATATCGAACCCAACAGACAGCTTGCTTCCTGTCTCCGTCAGCAGTTGATTCTCTACCTTTGACATGGTTTTTTATTTTTTTTAATTTTTGCTTGTGGAGGCTTTGGAGCCCCTACGCTGCTAGTGGAAGTGCTGTGTGGTGCACCAGACTGAACCTCTGGAGAGACATTGAGCACCGCAAAGTCGGCAACCACAGCCTTTTCTTATGTTCTGGGAGAAGGTATGGGTTTTGAAGTAACTGCAGCAGCATGAGTGCATCGACAACCGCTGGTGCTAATGCTGATACTAACAACCTCCATTTGTGTAGTAGAATCTGTCTTTTGAACAGAAGCAAAAGAGGTAGCGAATATTGAGGGTAGAATGGCCTTATACATCTCTTCAGCCCTATCGTATGAAATGTACTTGGTAGTTTTACATTCTTGTATCTACGGCTCTTCAAGACTGCAGTCCCTACTCATGACAGGGTAATCCCCAGAGAAATTCATACACTTCAGGAGAGATGAACAAGTGACTCTTTTGTGAGCAGTCATAACACATTTGCCACTAGTGGCTTCTGCCTTAAACCCCACAGAAGCATGCCCAAAAACTCTGGCGTTTGAAACAATGCATTTGATTGGTGTCTGCACCACACAGCACCCTTAGGTGAATGAAACCTGCCCTCATATTCTGTGGACGTTTCGTGCTGTTAAAAGGATGTACAAACGAGTTGGACTTAACCAGATCGCTTTTCACCCTTGTCATTATATTTTGGACTTCAATAATGCCTTGTTGGGCCAATTCACCTTTAGTTTCGTCTTTGAGAATGTCCACCAGATTCCTCCACGCCACATCTTTGTAGTAGTTCAAATTCGTATGGAGGTCAGTCTCACTGGTACATTCCCCAGGGCTTTTGGCTTTCTGAAGGTTTTTCGCTCGTTTGGAACTTGAGGTTTCGACCAACAGTGTCCCATTTTGCAAATGATTAACGGATTTTAATGTATCTACAATCCTCTCTAATCCCTTTAGAATGTAAGAAGGTGAGACTTTTTCGAAGGTGCCCTGTTTCCTTTTAACTAGTAAAAACACATTCTGACTAGCAGCATGTTACTACATACACTAGAACTCCGAAACATTCCTGAGTATGGAGGACTGGCTACACGATCCCTCTTGGCAGACTTGATATTACGCTGGGAGGAAGAGGAGGAACAGCAAATTTCGAGAGTTCCATCTCGGTCCCTTTAGCAACTAGGGATATAAGCTTGCACTCAGAACGAGCTCTACTTGCTTAAGTAAGCCTTATACAACTGAGGTGCGGCAGTTTCCCCAGAGGTTGCCCAATAACAACTGTTCTACCTCAATAGCCATGCATCTCATTGGCATGCAGAAAAGCTTGAGATTGAGGTTTATTAGCAGAGGCTTTTACCATCCTTGCGATCCAGGTGATCAAGCAAAGATCTCCAATCACTGTAATACACAACATTCGACCATTGCGACACATGATGGTTGCTGAGCATGCCCAAAGCTTACAGTGACAGAAGACTGGCAGTGTTTACCAGTCCGCAGCTCAGAAATACCGGGGTCACCAAGCAAGAAAACGTTCCATTAATACTAGCGTGATCTGTTTGTGTGTGTTTCCATTACTAATGCAATTATAAAGAGAAGCAGAAAATGAGCTGTAACATGAAAATAAAGTGTTTCTCGACTGATGTCCATATAATACATTTTATTCTTCTATAAGTGAATAACCTTTCCGGAAAGTTTGTCCAACACTTTTGCTACACCCATTATTTATTGCCAATCTCTCACAGGTTTTTTTATTTTTATTTATTTTATTTTATTTTATTTTATTTTATTTTTATTTTTTTTTTTTTTTGCAGCGACTGGGGGAAAACCTCAGGTGACTCTCGTATACAAGAAGGGTAAAAGAACAGACCCACAAAATTTCAGGCCAATATCATTAACATTGAAACTTCCTGGCTGATTAAAACTGTGTGCCCGATTGAGACTCGAATTCGAGACTTCTGCTTTCGCGGGCAAGTGCTTCTGTAAAGTCTGGAAGGTAGGAGACGAGATACTGGCAGAAATAAAGCTGTGAGGACCGGGCGTGAGTCATGGTTCGGTAGCTCAGATGGTAGAGCACTAGCCCGCGAAAGGCAAAGGTCCCGAATTCGAGTCTTGGTCGGGCACACAGTTTTAATCTGCCAGGTAGCTTCGTATCAGTGCACACTCCACTGCAGAGTGAAAATCTCATTCTGGATCATTAACATTGGTTTGCTGCAGATTTCTGGAATATTTTCTATGTTCAAACACAATAAATTTCCTTGAGACAGAAAAGCTTCTGACCACAAATCAGCACTTATTTAGAAAGCATCACTGATGTGGAACTCAGCTTGTCTTTTCTTAGATGATGTCCAGTAAACAAATGGACGAAGGGTAACATATTCTTCAATTTCCAGAAAGTACTTGACAAGACCTAATGCAGACTGTTAACGAAGGTCTAAGCATACAGCATAGGAATATTTGAGGGGTAATAGAATTTAGTACATTGTCCTGAATGTCAAATGTTCATCAGAGGCAAAGATGTCACCAGGAATGCCCCAGGAAAGTGTGAGAAGATCACTTTCATTCTCTGTATAGAACAATGATCTGATGAGAAGGGTGAGCACCACACTGCAACTGTTTGCTGCTGACACTGCAGTGCATGGGAAAGTGCCCTCATTGAATGACTGTAGGAGGATTCAGAATTACTGTCTGGTGGAATGAATGACAGCTTCTTCTAAATGTGGAAAAGTGTACGTTAAAGCAGATGAGAAGGGGAAAAAATCCTGTAACATTTAAGTACAGTATTAGTAGTGTGCTTCTTGACTCAATCATGTCAAGTAAATAACTAACTGTAACATTGCAAAGTGGTATGGAATGAAATGAGCACATGAGGTCAGTAGTAGGAGATGTGAATAGTTGACTTTGGTTCACTGCGAGAATTCTAGGAAACTGTAACTCATCTATAAAGGAGACTGTGTATGGAACATTTGTCCAATCAATTCTTGAATACTGCTTGGAAGTTGAACTGATGGAAGACAATGAAGCAATTCAGAGGCATGCTACAAGGTCAGTTATCAGTGTGTTTGTTCAGCACTCAAGTATTACAGAAATGCTCTTTGAATTCAGATGGAAACCCCTGCAGGGAAGACCATAGTTTTTTTGTGAAACACTATTGAGAAAATTTAGAGAAGCACTGTTTGTGGCTGACCGCAGAATGATTCTTCTGTTGCCAAAGTACAAATGCACACTACATGTAAGGACTGTGAAGACAAGATAAGAGAAATTAGGGCTCACACAGAGGCATATATACCATCATGTATTCTTTGCCCCATTTGAGATAGTAACAGGAACGAGAATGACTACTACTAATACATAGCAGTCTCTTCTATGCTCCATGTTGCAGCATGCAGAGTATGTTACAAGTTTATGATACACTATTTGGGGCTCACCTTTGTACCTACATATTGGTATGAACTGCTGTAGAATTGACAGTGAGCCATGCAGTCTATGTGTCATTGAAATGTAAGTGATATAAACTGTGTTGTGCTGTGGTTGGACATAAGTGAAAATACAATTGCACCCTGCATGTTTTATCTCATTATGTGCAGGGAGACAAAGAGATGAATACACTAAGCAGATTCAGAAGGATGTAAGCTGCAGTAGGTACTGGGAGATGAAGAGGCTTGCACAGGATAGAGTAGCACGGAGAGCTGTATCAAACCAGTCTCAGGACTGAAGACCACAACAACAACAATGTGCTATGTACAGGCATAGGAAATGCAGCAAAATATCATAATAAAAAAGTACATATATACCAGACAGAATACAAGGGGAAGTCACACTGTATGTATTACAATTAGTATTATTAATATTATCACTGTTATTATTATTGTTATTTTTTGTTAATCACACAATGTAAGAAAAAATTACATAGTCCATATCCTTAAGGATCTCCTCAATATGCACCTTTGGAATGAAGAGTTCATCTGATATAATGTATTCATTATAAAATGTCATACTTGGAATGCAGCAGTTTGCTGATTGTTAAATCAACATTGTGGGCAGCTGTGTTATGCTGATGAATGAGCTGTTTTTATTTTACAATGGAATTTTTCATCCAGCTGCCCTGAAAGTCCAAACAGTATTTGCCAGTCATTGTGTTACAATAAGAAGTACTAGTTTGGTATCTGGGAAAAGTATCTTTCCAAAATATAAAATTGACCTAACCATTTTTGGTGCAGCCCGGCTGGAAACCACTTCATTGGCTACTGGTTCATTTCTTGTGTCAGTTGGGCCCCCACATCTAATCAACAAAAGCCAATTAGACAAATAATTCCTTGTTGTATTTATTAGTTCTGTTCAGTTTGGTGGATTATCCCAACACTTGAGCAGTACTCAAGAATGGATGGTGCAAATGTTTATAGATGAGCTACACTTCCCTAAAATTCTCCAATGCACAAAAGTCAACTATTCATCTTCCCTGCTACCAACCTCATGTGCTCATTACATTTCATACCATCCATTGTTCCTTATTGTATTGGTACTACAGTGTCAACAATGAAGAGAAATCAGTTCACAGAATTGAAGAAGTGCAGTATCTACCTTCTGCAATGCTGTCTAATACTATACTGAGCAAAGTACTTAAGTCCATGGTAGAGGACACTTCCTACTGCTATTTTGTAACATTATTCATGCATATCATTTTTGAGCAAACTATGATATTTTTTCTCGTTAAATATATTGCAAGAACTCTTTGCTAGATGTTCTGATCTATTGCAGTGGACTTCCCTTGCAGCTTTGGTACACAATTTTTGACTGAGTGCTCAATCGAGAAACTGTAAAATCCAATTCATGCTATTAGCAAGAAGTCTGTGATCACAAGAGCTGGTTCACAATAATGATTTGTGTCTGAAACAATCTTATTACTGGTTTGTGGAGCAGTTGAAGGAGGATTTCTTGAATGATGAGGCTTGGTACATGATGTGTAGCCCATATGATGCCACAAACTATATAGTGATTCTCACTGAATAGCTAGAGATTGGTGAGAGTAAATTTGGTGGATGTCTACTGAAAACTGTTTACTATTAAGTGTTGTTGGCCACTCAGATTGAATGGGGAAGGTGGGAATGTTTGATTTTGTCTTTCCATAGTTTTTTTAATGATAACATCAATACTGATAGTTATGAAGTAATTTAGCTAGTAACATGCATCTCGAACTAAAACAACTCTTTGGAATCAGAATAGAAATGCTACCATCCATGAAGTGATCTCCATTTTATAAAAGCCTGAAGAAAATAAATAGATTAGTAGAATTTCCTGCTCTCAGTCTTGATGAAACAATCATCTGGTATGAACAAGAGCATAATTACAACCTGTATTTATTCACCCAAAACGTGTAAATTGCCATTCATTACATTTCAGGCAGTATTAACATAAATAACAATTTCAGTGAATCAGAAACCACTGAAGCCATTCCTTAAGTATTAAACTAATTAAGTATTCTGTAAGTATTCCTTAACTATTAAATTAATTAAGTGGATGGCATCTTTGGAGCCAACAATAGTAGACATCAAGATATTTTTTGTCATATAAAGCACTTTATGCAAAAATTAAGCTTCCATATAACAAAAACATATGTTAAAAAATGTGAAATATTCCCCATGGTGTACACCACAATGAAGAACTTCAGGATTTGGGTCAACACAATATGTACACAGTGAGCTGGAGCAGGATAACAAGTTCAGTATTTAATGTAATCTGATTGTTGCTTTTTCTGCAATATATGTTTTGAGATGTAACAATGTGGAATGGCTCTATTTCTATTTGTTGCAGTTCCACTCTGTAAATATAGTTCTTCATTTTTGTTTCCTGTCCTACATGTAATGCGTGTAATTTGAATGCATAAAACTGAATACTACATAAAACTGCTAAACTCTTAAACACACTGTGTACTGATAAATTTTATTTTTCAAAACAATATTTTACAGCCAGCTGGGAACAACAGAACAAATAGTTCATGTAGAAACAATTTATTTAAAGAACAATTCTGAATGTATAATTCACAAAAACTATGTGCTCTCCAAATTTGAATCCCACTGATAACTGTTTGTTTCTAGAGTGGCATAACATATTTTAATGTACTTCTATTATGTCAAATAACTTATTACTGTTTACAAAAACTATGTAGCTTAGAAAGTATCATATCCAAGAATATTTGAATCCTACAATGTAATTCTTTTGAAATTTCAATGTCAGAATTTTATAGTCCCACTTTATCTGTTTCCAAAATTGTATAGCTATCCTAAAATAACATTTTAGCTACATGGAATATTCAAACCATAAAATTCTTTTTGAGCTTTTGTTGATCCAGGTATCTACACATCAAACATCTCCTCTTACAAAATGGAAACATTATTCATATTAATTTAAGAACATTCAGACACCCACTAACCACAATAAAATCTGTGACTAATGTGAAGTTATATTCTATACCTCTTATGATATTTATATTGTTATTAATAATGCATGGCATTAAATTTTAAAATTTCGTAGTTTCTATAATATTATAAAGATTCCAAGACTTACCAAGCGGGAAAGCGCCGGCAGACAGGCACATGAACAAAACACACAAACACACACACAGCAACCATCGGTTGCGAAAGCTAGTAATTCTGTGTGTGTGTTTGTGTGTTTGTTCATGTGCCTGTCTGCCGGCGCTTTCCCGCTTGGTAAGTCTTGGAATCTTTGTTTTTGATATATTTTTCCCATGTGGAAGTTTCTTTCTATTTTATTTCTATAATATTATTTATATATAGGGTTCACATACAAGTCCGTAATCAGTTGGGGGCAAGTATTCAGTCAGCTAAAACAGTTTGTTTGTGTTTGTCAATAAAGTAATTGTGTTATTAGTCTGTCTGTGATGAGAATTAGGTCACTGAGAAACTATGTCATTCAGTGGTGTCTGAACAGTCAAGATGTTTGTTTGATACTTGAGAATTTTTGTGAAACAACTCATTGTTTGTGCAGCTTACCAATCTGTGTCTGAGATCTATTTTAATACTTTACTTGAAGCTGATCATCATAACATAGAAACAATAAATGTAAATAAACTAAAATTGTTTTATAATGTTATTATAACTGATTGTTTAAATCACCTGATCATCAGAGGATGAAGGTTGGTGAAGAGTGAAGGCTTTGAGACTCAAGATGCATACAAAACAGGGTGACAACATTACAATTTCAGCTGTCAGCTCTCTGATGAATACCATATTTAAATGTGTAAATCTAAGATAAATTACAATAAGTGAAAGGTAAGATACTTTGTTCAGTCATTGTTGGGCATACATGTGTGATCTGGAAAGAGAATACATGGTCATAGCCAAAAGGCAGTATGACCTTAATTTATTCAGTGATTGGTTCTGATAGCAAAATCATTATCTGGTCAGCGCAACTGAGTCATACTAGCTATATCTGACGAGCCATTGTCAATATGTGTCTTGGATAACAACATATTATAATCAATTTTATACACACTGTACTTTTATAGGTGGCATATATTATAAAGTATTTACATTTTACAATGAAAAGTTTCATTTTTAAACAAAAATCAAAACACATTTATGTAAGCTGCAATGAATGTGTAATACATCATATGCTATGGTGTCACACAATAAACAGCTCTATTGTGTGTGATTTTGAACCGTGCTGAAGTTTCTTGTATGATGCTAAACAATCTGGTTCCATCAGATTCACCTGGTCCTACTCCAAATCCCATGCCACTTTCCTTGACGTTGACCTCCATCTGTCCAATGGCCAGCTCCACACATCCGTCCACATCAAACCCACCAACAAGCAACAGTACCTCCATTATGACAGCTGCCACCCATTCCATATCAAACGGTCCCTTCCCTACAGCCTAGGCCTTCATGGCAAACGAATCTGCTCCAGTCCTGAATCCCTGAACCATTACACCAACAACCTGAAAACAGCTTTTGCATCCCGCAACTACCCTCCCAACCTGGTACAGAAGCAAATAACCAGAGCCACTTCTTCATCCCCTCAAACCCAGAACCTCTCACAGAAGAACCCCAAAAGTGCCCCACTTGAGACAGGATACTTCCCGGGACTGGATCAGACTCTGAATGTCTCTCTCCAGCAGGGATACGACTTCCTAAAATCCTGCCCCGAAATGAGATCCATCCTTCATGAAATCCTCCCCACTCCACCAAGAGTGTCTTTCCGCCATCCACCTAACCTTCGTAATCTCTTGGTTCATCCCTATGAAATCCCCAAACCACCTTCCTTACCCTCTGGCTCCTACTCTCGTAACTGCCCCCGGTGTGAAACCTGTCCTATGCACCCTCCCACCACCACCTACTCCAGTCCTGTAACCCGGAAGGTGTACACGATCAAAGGCAGAGCCACGTGTGAAAGCACCCACGTCATTTACCAACTGACCTGCCTACACTGTGACGCTTTCTATGTGGGAATGACCAGCAACAAACTGTCCATTCGCATGAATGGACACAGGCAGACAATATTTGCTGGTAATGAGGATCACCCTGTGGCTAAATATGCCTCGGTGCACGGCCAGCACATCTTGGCACAGTGTTACACCATCCGGGTTATCTGGATACTTCCCACCAACACCAACCCATCCGAACTCCGGAGATGGGGACTTGCCCTTCAGTATATCCTCTCTTCTTGATATCCGCCAGCCCTCAACCTCTGCTAATTTCAAGTTGACGCCACTCATACCTCACCTGTCTTTCAACAACTTCTTTGCCTCTGTACTTCCGACTCGACTGACATCTCTGCCCGAACTCTTTGCCTTTACAAATGTCTGCTTGAGTCTGTGTATGTGCGGATGGATAGATGTGTGTGTGCGAGTGTACACCTGTCCTTTTTTCCCCCTAGGGTAAGTCTTTCCACTCCTGGGATTGGAATGACTCCTTACCCTCTCCCTTAAAACCCACATCCTTTCGTCTTTCCCTCTCCTTTCCTCTTTCCTGAAGAAGCAACCGTCAGTCGTGAAAGCTAGAAATTTTGTGTGTGTGTGTGTGTTTGTGTGATATTTTATTGTGCCTTTCTACTGGCGCTTTCCCTCTTGGTAAGTCTTGGAATCTTTGTTTTAATATATTTTCCCCATGTGGAAGTTTCTTTCTATTTTATAAACAATATATTCCTAACATATAAACAACACTGAATTGTGTTGTTTGTTTTTGTAAAATACCTTGCCACCTTACTTGTATTTGATTTTTAAATACTTATTTACTTTTTAAAAATCATTTTACTATCAAAAAATCACTAAAGAACAAATTTTATTTCATGTAAGCATTAAAACGTTCTTTCATGTAATTATTCAAACACTGACAAGGGAAACTCCCCATCGCACCACCCCCCTTCCCCCTCGGATTTAGTGTTAAAATGGCAGAGTGGATAGCCTGTCAAAAACTGAGAAGACAGCTCAAGTATGAGAACAGGAAGCATGAAAAAAGAGCAAAATAGGAACAATGAGAGTGCAAAGTGGGCAATCGGTAATGTGTATTAAAATCTCACTTGCAGTCTACTATTTTTTTTTCACAAAATTATTAAGCTTCCATTGATGTGTCTTTTCTCCTTGCGTTGTCTTGGCAGTTATGATACTATATGCTGGTTATAGAATATGAGTTGTGCAGTAAGAATATCTTACTGTCACAAGTAAATGTGATGAATAGTGAGAGCAGGCAATGTGCTACATAGACCTTTCACATAAAAAATATATATATGGAGTGAACTATGTTAGAACAAAGGAATTCAAGAATCAAAAATTCCAAAGCAGAACACAAGAGTTATAACGTGTGGTACCTATGTAGAACTAATAGAAAGTTCATACATGTGGCTGTCCTTTCCTTACACCTTGTTGTTGCAAACAGATGTTAAACCATGACACAACACAAATCTGAATTCAGTTAGCAGACACATCTGTCACTGGGCAACACATCATAATTTTATGAATAAATAAATAAATAAATGGATATGAGGAAGTTATGAATAAGGATCTCTCCCTTTGCAGTCCAACACCATGACCACATAACCATGACATCATACATGTTTACTTTTCCTCAGCTTTGCACTTCTTGAGTTTGGACCATTAACTGTTTCGATTTTGCTTCTTTTATCACAGTTCAGTACACTTTATCTACTGTGCTATCTTACCTCTAAATCTGAGGGGGGCTGCAAAGGGGAGTTTCCCTTGTGAGCTCCCTGAAGTCTCTACTATTCAGTTATTAGTTTTTGAAAATATACTTTCTAAATCTTACAGGGCATTGAGTGGTAGTACTTCAAGCTGAAAGCTTAGCATAGTTTACAGTTTGGATCATTATTGTCTAGGCATAAACACCATCTAAATGTTACAAATAGCTAAAATTCTTTCTGTATATTCCTTTGTCCTATTACAGTATCATAGCTTATGACTCAGTTTAGAGCATTTTTATTTTATGAATTTACAGACAAAAACACTGCTGCTGCAAGTGCAGGACATGGCCCTGTTTTACAACGAGCAAAAAGATTTTTAAAATTTGGAGCTGGTCTCAGTCATCAGTTTAACTTAGGGTAAGTTAAGCTAACCTGGTTTAACTGATAATCTATTTTTGAATGTTGCAAATTTCTAAGATAACTTACAAATTAATTGGTTTCTTCTATAGTAGCTCATCTGACACATTTATATTATCAGTGAAATCAAAAGTATACATGGGAAAAATTGTTCAGGAAGACAAACAGACAAGATACAGTACCATATTTTCTTTACTGATATTATGGCAACTTGTCTAAAGATTGCTATGATATATAACAATATAATTTATAGATTGTAAACTCCCAACAATTTTAAAACAAGGAAGACACTTCTCCTTCATAAAATTTGATGTCATGTGGATATGACCAAAAAATGGTTCAAATGGCTCTGAGCACTATGGGACTTAACATCTGAGGTCATCAGTCCTCTAGAACTTAGAACTAGTTAAACATAACTAACCTAAGGACATCAACACATCCATGTTTGAGGCAGGATTTCAACCTGCGACCATAGCAGTAGTGCGGTTTCAGACTGAAGCCCATAGAATTGCTTGGCCACCATGGCCACCAGGTATGACTCTCTACCTAAACTAGGTGTAGTAGACAGCTGAACTAGATAAACTGCAAGGATACAGAAATATAATAACCCATTGATCACAGCTAAAATGTAGCAGAAAATATGTAACTTTAATGTGGGAGATATAAAGGGATAAAATCAGATAGTAGCAGGGACAATGAAAACGGAACATGGAAGGAAAGTAGTAAAATTTAGAAATAGTAAATACATATGTGACTTTACCATTTTATGTTTTTGCCTTCTGACTTGTTCATTCCATAATTACCACATTCCTTCCATAGTCATACCCTCCATACTCTTATCTCTGGTTGAATCATATTGTCTACCCATTACTCCAACTTCTTCTTTATATGATCTCCTCTCACATCACCTCACTTTTCCATTACTGGCATCCATAATTGAGCATTAACCTTCATGTGCCTTCTACTAATTACAGCGTACCTTGACTTATGTTCACTGCCCTGATTTCAAGTTTTCTTTTTCCTCTCACTATCGTCACTGTTTCTAACACTTGTCTATTGCAGTAACTCAATTATTTGTCATTTATGATGTACACAACATGGCTGTTGATAGATGTGTCATATGAAGGGCTTAATTCAATAGCGGTACAAGTTGATTTTTGTTCATATTGAGATACAGAGTCCTAAGGTTAAATGAGCGCTGAAAAATCTGCAGTTGAGATACCAGAAATATTCAAGCATATGGCTTCTTGCTAGAGCTGAACCTTTCTTTCTGTTTGTTTGGCTCATTAATTTCAGCAGCATTATAGACAGAAAAGTGGAGGTAATGGACTTGCACCACTATTGAAATAAGTCCTTCATATATTACTTAGCCTCATGACATTTTAGGGACTAATTCCTATTATTACATTTTATTTGGGTTTAGTCTTCCCAAAGCTTTCAGTATAATTGATTTCAAATTCTGATGTTTATTTTATACATGTTTTGCAGTTTAAAATGTGACTGTACTCAATACACTGGAAGTATGAATTTAAAAACCCATTCAGTCACAACTTTTTGTATTTTATTTTTATTAAGTACACAATGCATTTCAGACCCTGTGGGTTCATCATCAGGTGTAATTTGTCTTAATACATGCTTTATTTTATTTTTTTAAAAAAAGAAAGAAAAGAAACACCCACATGTATTAAGGCAAATTACACCTGATGATGAACCCACAGGGCCCAAACTGCATCATGTACTTAATAAAATGCAAACAGTTATGACTAAAGGCGTTTTGTAATTCATGCTTCCAGTTTGATGTTTACATTTCTTCAAATGCAAAACTCCCTGTTTCACTATATTATTATTATTATTATTATTATTATTATTATTATTATTAGATATATTTTCTTTGGAGTTGGCTATTGTTTGTTCTTCTGAGTTGTGTGAACGCTGACTGGAGATGTACCAGAGGTCTTGTTTCATTCCAGTACTGGGCTTGAGATTGGCCGTCACCCAGGACATGGAAATGGTTATGGGTATGGTTATCCACCACCTCCGCCACCTCGTCAATATTATGGCCACGCCCCTCTACCTTATAGCTACAACAATCAACCATATGGCTACAACTATAATTATCCGATTTATCCAGCACCTGCACCTGCCAGTACACACAGTCAGTCATCTAGTGAGGCATACAGTTCAGGCTCCGGAAAAAGTTATTCTGGTGCCCAGTCAGTAGCTCACGGGTAAGTAATTATTTATAACAGACTGATTCCATTTAAATACATTAAGGTTAAACTATTCATTTATAATACCTTTGTGATTTAAGTTACACAGATTCTCTGTGATGACAAGAAACATCTAAATCTATGTCAAAATTAGGCAAAACCACTGTGAAGTGCCACGTAGAGGGCAATTCACATCATACCATAGATTGAATTTTCTTCTCTTCCTGCTGTCTGTGGACTGTGAGAAGAATGATGCCTCTGTTCACTTTGTAATTTGTCTAACCTTTCTTTGTGGTGTACGAGGAGAGAGGCAGTAGCATATGTTTGGATTGTCACTTGGCACTTGCCTTTGAAACTTTGTAAGTAAGTTATCATGCAGCAGCCAACATCTGTTTTCAAGCATCTGTCAGCTCACATTTCTCAGCACTTCTGTGATACTTTATTGTGGGTCACAAAACATGTGATAATTTGTGCTGGCATTTTGTATACTTTCAACATCACCAGTTGCCTTATAAGAACTATCTTGTGTAGACCTCCTGAACTTTCCACCTCATAACAGAATAGCGAGAGTTGGGTTCCCATAAGCAATGTTTCTGGAATGCTTGACTTGGAGGAGGTCATTCTGTTCAAGATACATTGTTACATTTGAACTCAAGCTTTGTTCTAAGATTCTGCAGCAGACAATGTCAGTGATATGAGGCAGCTGTTTTATGGAGTTCTTGTACTACCCTTCTTGCAAAAGAGTATGACCTGCACTTTCTCCAAACACTGGGCACAGATTTTTGTTCAAAGATGTATAGTGTTTTGTGGTTTAGAGAGGAGCTGAATGAGCTGCAAATTCTGTAAAGCATCTCACAGATTCCACATGGCACTGGGGGAATGTTCTATTTTAGTAATTTCATCTGCTTCTCAATATCCCTGGTACTAATATCTGTATCACTCTCAATTATAGTAAGAGTTTAAGTGGGACTACGGTCCTGAATCACCTGTAAAGAAACATTTGAGAACAAAGTTTGACATTTATGTTTTTACTTTACTATTTTTATTTTTGGTTTCTTCATTGCCCTTGAGTATCTGGACACAAACTTTGGTGCCAGTGACAACATTTAAATAACACCAAAAATCTTCCGGTTTTTGAGAAGCCTTTTCATAAAATTCAACTGTGGTAGTAGCTGAAGGCTTGTGTTGCCCTTTAGAACAATCAAATGAATTTCATTCACCAGGTCTTCATCAGTATTTTATGTCTTTTTTTACATTTGTCATGGAGTAGTTTAGTAATTATTTATATTTACATTTATTTATTTAATCATTCATGGTCTGTAGATCCAGTATACAAGAGAATTGTATGGATTGGAATGAGTCATAATTAGACATGAGAACACAGCTTACTTACATATGCCAATAGTCACAAATTGCAATATGTCCAAAGGAACTAAATATGTTAACAATTACAAGCTTAGGCACTTCCTAAAGTAAAACAGACATACAACAATGTAATAATAAAGTAGCCCATATCCTTAAGCAATACCCCCTGCTTTCTATCAGTTAGGTATGATCAAAGTCACATTCCCACTGTGCCACTTAAAGCTTCATAGACAGTTTTTTAAAGGAGGATTTCATGGTTCACACAACTGAAGACCTCAGTATAAATCACAGAATATACTAACTGAAGCTAATCTATTGTTCAGTGCTTATAAAAAATTATTGGTAAATGAAAATATAGCATCATCAGTTGACAGACCTGACAGGAATCTGAACTAAGATCCCTTTTGATAGTACTCCAGATGGTCTTCATTTTATTGTTTGAGTTGTCTATTTCAGATATAGTGTGTAATGTTTTAGAGCACTTTCTAACTCTTTTCAGTATTTTACAATATGATCTATAACATTCTTTTACAGTAGGCTCATCAGAACATCTTTGTGATGTATATAACTCTCTTTCTGTCTTACATGAATTTTTTTAATTACTGCTTCAAAAAGGGACATGAATTCATCTATGAAGAGGATGAATTTAATATTAACATTTCTTTTTTTATATACTGGGCTCCAGTCAATCTGCTGCAAGAGATTATTGCAATTTTCTAATGTCTCCACATTTGTTGTTCTGAAAGACCTAAAAACTGGTTTACATTTAATACTCAAACGTATGTTATTAAAAGTAACCAACTGCCCATCCTGGTCAATCAGACTGTAATGATCACCTTCTTTGTTTCTTGTCCTCAGTGTCGATGTACTGCCCCCCCCCCCCCCCCCCAATAGTACACAATTATATATATAAGCCTCATTAATAGTTTTCAGGCAAACCTCCACATACTGCTACAGTAGTTTACTATTGAACACCTACGAGCATTAAAGGCCTAACCACAAAGTTTGCTGTTCTTGAAGAATAGAAAGGTACATGTGGAGCAGACACCGACATTGTTTCAAGACATGGCCTAATTGTGTAACACTTATTTCACAGTTAAGTTGAAGCATTGTTGTTCTAATCAACACAGGTTTTTCGTCTGTAACTTGGCCATGGACTGACTGGCTCATGACCAAAAATTGACTCCTTATTTATATCATAATAATTGGTACTGAAACTACAAATTGTTCAAAGCTAACCTTACTGAAGTTACAATTAAAATTTAACTAATTAAATTAACCAAATACATTGAAAAATTCATTCCTTTTAACAATTTCTTCAAGTACAAGAGTTTGGTCAAATTGTTTGTTTAAATCATGACATTAACAAACATAAGTATGTAAACAATACTTTGAACAAAACTGTTAATTACTTTGGAACTAATGAAGAGCTATCTTTGCTAACATGTTTTCGAATAGAGCCAAATAGACCCTTTAAGAGTACTAATAGTTGTTCCTTCAAATGTTTATAACTAGTACAGAATTTATATTTGTTTATACATCAACAGTATACTTATTGATTTCCCTGTATAGTGAAAGATACTAACTAGTAATAGTCAAAATAAATTAGAAAATCAATTACACACATAAAACTAAGCACAATATTATATCTGGTGATACATTTTTTAAAACTGAGGGCCAACCTTTCACTTTTATGAAAATGCAGATTATACTCATGTATGTCAATGGTAATCAGTCAAAACTGAAAAAAAAAATTTAAGGAAGCAGATGGAAAAACAAGAGGGGAAGTAAAAATATCCCAGCTTGTTTCATCACAAGACCATTTAGAATATGACTTACAGTACTGTGGCTACTACTAACCTTATGAATAAAGAAGTTGTCAATTACTGGAGTTAGATTAAAGGTTTGTAACAAATGTTCTAGTTCTCTTCTATTGATGTTGTCTGTAGGGAAGTTTACATTAAAGTCACCCAGAAGGACTAATGGCTTAACCTTTGAATATATTTTTTACAAAACTGATTCAAGCTGTCTTAAGAACACAAAAAATTTCCCTGCAGGACCCCTATATATTGTCACCACTATAACTGACCTATTATCAGCAAAAATTTCAGATCCACAGGCTTCAAAATGAAAATCTTCACAATGCAGACTCAAGTTAAGTGATCTATGAGGTATATCCATTTTGACATATATTGCAGCACCACCTTTCTCTCTATTAGCTCTAGAGTAACTATCAGCTAGGACATAACCCTCCAATTGAGGTATCAGCATGTGAAATACAATAAATGGTCTTGGGCTCTGGAGTAATTTTCATTTATGTTGAGGGCCAAAAGCTCCATTTCATCTCTAAGGCTCGTGATATTTTGATGGTATATACATAATTTATCATTCATAACAGATTTCAAGTTACAGTGTTTGGGGGTTAAATTTATTTAGAAGTCTTTTTACAAGGACTGTAGACCATGGAGGGTTCCTCATACCGTGAACTCTCCTAATAGGTACATATCTGTTCAGTGATTAGTCAAACATTCTTCTGAATGTATTATTCCTCTACATGCTCCTGTCCTGAGCTAAATGTTTGAGTTCTACTTAGAGTCATGACAGTACTGCCTCTTTGTGCAGAAGTAGCAGTAGTAGTAGTGTTAGTAGTAGTAATGGAAGTAGTTTTATTAATCCATGGACATCTTTTACAAGGATACTGGACATATCTTGGTATTAAAATTTATGAAAAAAGGAAGTAAAATCATTCATATGTACCAACTCTCAGGTACATGCAGGGCTGGTGTGACAAGGATGGGACAGGTAGTCAGTTATAGTAGGAACTATCCTGGCATTTGCGTTAAGTAATTTTGGGAAATAATTAAAAACCTAAATTGGGATGGCTGGATGAAGATTAGTACCTCCACCCTTTTGAATATAAGTCCACTCTGTCTGAAATAGTTATTTGATAACATAAAGCCTGATGCTATACCATTAATTCATTTCTCATTCTCAGTCACTGCATGCACTCTGTTTGATAGCACTACACACACTGTTTTTATATTGCAAATTCCCATTTGCTAACCTGAAAAACTGAGCCAGTAACTCTCTATAATGAATGAGATGTTGAACTCGGAAAAAGGATGAGATTTTAATATTATCCATTTCACAGTTATTGAAGTATTTTTTCCAGAAAAGAAAAAAAGAGGAAAACACAGTGTGATAGTGTAAAGTGGATGTATTATTAGTTATTTGTGTTACATTTTTCCCAAACCCCTACTCTGTGTTATCTGAGTAATCCTTCAGTGTATAGCATATGTTCTTAACAGGTAATTTTTATTGCATTTTCAAATAACTTTGTTTCAGTAGTTTCTTTATAATCTTTCAGCAATTTATTGTAAAGTTTTATTCCTTGGAAGAAAATGTCATTTTTAGTTTTATGTTTACTTTCTTGTTAAATATAAGTTCAGTCTACATACTGTACAAAGATCATTGACAGAGCTGTCTGCACAGTACTTATCAATGTTATTTTTGATGTATGCAATTGATCAGTAAATATACTCACAGGGCACAATTAAAATATCCCTACTGTTTTGAACAGATCTTTAGAGTGCGCTCAATTATTATTTTTCATTATTATTCTTATGGCACTTTTCTGCTGTGTAAAAATATGTTGACAATTTATTCCCAAAAGAAGAATATTGTTACTAAGAACTGAGTGTATATATGAATAGCATGTAACTGGTAGACACTCAGTTACGAACTGGATACACTATTTAAGGGCATAATATGCTTGTGATAGTATGAGACACACCCTCCACTGACATATAACAATATAGTTCAGGAAATGGTCAGTGATATATTTTACATTGTATTTGGGGAGTGAATGCACCCTCAGGTTGATAGCAGATGAGACATCAGGCAAGGGGTCCAGGTAGAGGCTCTGAGAGCAATGCAGTGGTCACTTGATTTGGCAGCTATGGGGCAATTTTTGTTGTATAAGACCATACTGATGAGTTAAATAGACATGTTCAGTATACATTGTACTTTTATTTCTACCAGTCACAATCATTCTAGAAACATTTAATAGCAACACTTTTTGAAAAATGTATGAGAACATCGTAAGGTAATGACATTTTATTTGCAAGTATCTTTGTGTGTTCATACCACTTAAACTGAGAGTCAATTTTCATGTCTATAAGTTTTACATTTCTTACACAGTCAGTAGAGGTACCATCTACATTTAAATTAACAATCTCATTTCCCCTCTTTGAATTGAAATGACTGGCATCAGTTTTCTTTATGTTAAATAGTTATTGCCTATTGACCAATTGTAAACTTCTCTTATACACTACTGGCCATTAAAATTGTTACACCACAAAGATGACGAGCTACAGACACGAAATTTAACTGACAGGAAGAAGATGCTTATAGCTTTTCAGAGCATTCACACAAGGTTGGCGCCAGTGGCAACACGTGCAATGTGCTGACATGAGCAAAGTTTTCAACCAATTTCTCATACACAAACAGCAGTTGACCGATGTTGCCTGGTGGAACTTTGTTGTGATGCCTCATGTAAGGAGGAGAAATGCGTACCCTCACATTTCCGGCTTTGTTAAAGGTCGGATTGTAGCCTATCGTGATTGCAGATTATCGTATCACAACATTGCTGCTTGCGTTGGTCGAGATCCAATGAATGTTAGCAGAATATGGAATCGGTGGGTTCAGGAGGGTAATACGGAATGCCGTGCTGGATCCCAATGGCCTCGTATCAACAGCAGTCGAGATGGCAGGAATCTTATCTGCATGGCTATAACAAATCGTGCAGCCATATCTTGACCCCTGAGTCAACAGATGGGGACGTTTGCAAGACAAAAACCATCTGCATGAACAGTTCGACGATATTTGCAGCAGCATGAACTATCAGTTTGGAGACCATGGCTGCGGTTACCCTTGATGCTGCATCACAGACAGGAGCGCCTGCGATGGTGTACTCAATGACGAACCTGGGTGCATGAATGGCAAAACGTCATTTTTTCGGATGAATCCAGTTTCTGTTTACAGCATCATGATGGTCGCAACACCCTACAGTTCAGCAGGATAATGCATGACTGCATGTTACAGGTCATGTATGGGCCTTTCCAGATACAGAAAATGTTTGACTGCTGCCCTGGCCAGCACATTTTCCAGTTGGCAACACTGTGCTAACGTGGACTCTTCAAGTATTTGCTGCAATAAATAATTACAAAAAGCGTTGTTATTAAGCTGTTTCTAAACGTTTACAGTTGTTACAGCTATAATCTAAGTGTTGTTAAATTAGTGGAAGTGTTAGTGAAGTATAAAATAAGATTAAGTGGGATAAGAAGTGTATTTTTCTTCTCGCGCCTGTAGCTCGAATCCTAGGCCTAGTTTCACATGCGCGAATCATAAGTAAGCAGTGAATTAAACTTATAGGTAAATGTTTCCAGTTGGTATAAATATAATATAAGTGTTGTTACATTCGTGGAAGTGTTAGTGAAGTGTTAAAGGAGATTAAACAGGGTAAGAAGTTTATTTTCCTTCTCGCACCTGTAGCATGGATTTTAGGCTTAATTTCATGCACAAGTATCGTAAGTAAACAGTGACTTGAACTTACATGTAATCACCAGTTTTTTTTTATTCAGTACTCTTTCATTTTATTTATATCTGAGTGAATAGTTTCCAGGGCCCTTTTTTACGTTTTAGTCAATACTTAAATCAGTTTATATGATTTCTGTTTTTACCATGAGTGAGAAGTGTGTGACATGCCGTAGGATCATTAGCTCCGGGGTGTGGTGTGATGGGTGCTGTAGTTTCTTTCATTGGAGCGAATGTAGTGGTGCGGAAAATGGGGACATAAATGAGGCTCACCAGTGGTATTGAAGGATCTGCAGTAGAGGTAGGAAAATACTGGAACATGAATGGAAAATTGCAGCTCTTCGAGCTGCAAGGGAGGATCTAGACAGGTTAAAGAGGGAGTAGGGTGAACAGAGGTGGGAAGTGGCAACAGGTAATAGGGGGAACAGGCAAAGGAGAGCATCTGACAGCTTTTTCATAAATCTTGAAAATAGATTTGACCTATTGCCTCAGTCAGAATCGGATGAGCCTCATGTAGCTGAAGCTGTAGAAAGGGCACAACAAGCTTTCAAGAACTTGAAAAAGGTAGGGAAATTTGTAAAGAGAAAGAAAGTTCTGTTGTTAGGTAGCTCCCATGGTAGAGGTCATTGCCAACTACTGCAGGAAAATCTAGGTCCAGGGTACCAAGTCACAAACTTTTTCAAGCTTAGTGCAGATCTGGGGCAGGTTACAGAGGATGTAGGTTCTTTATGCAAGGATTTCACAAAGGAGGATGCCGTGGTTATAGTGGGTGGTCCAGGAAATAGCATTGACAGAGACTCTGAATATTCCATAGAGAGTGACCTGGTGAAGATAGCATCAGCAATGAAGCATATGAATGTGGGATTTGTGTCTGTGTTGAGACGCCATGATCAGCTTCATTTGAACTCTTCCGTCGGGAGGGTGAACTTGGTGTTGGAGTGGTTGCTTAGGACAGATATAGGGTCCCATATTGGTTTGATTCCTGCGGATGCTATCGATAGGTGGGACTACATTAGGCATGGCCTTCACCTCAATAGGAAAGGGAAGGGAAAACTGTCTGGGTTGATGGCAGAAAACTTAAGGGGGGACACTGTGGTAAAATATCAGTGGTCACAGGTGTCAGAGGGATGCCTTTTTTAGGATAGGGAAGAGGGAAAGAAAACGAGTTTTAAGAGAGATTGTCAGACACACACAGTTTGAGAAAAAAGATGAACAGGAGTCATATTTGAGCATACAGCCTCCATTTAAACAAAGTTTAACAGAAAGTAATCAGAAACTGCCAGTTCATCTTCGCCAAAGCAGTTATAATCCCATTAGTATGCAGTGTCTGTTATCTTTATTACACCAGAACATTCCGGGACTCAGAAATAAAGGTGATGAACTACTTATTTGTATTGATGAAATGAATTCGTCTAACCAAACTGACATAATCTGCTCCATGAACATCAAGTGACCACTGGTATAGATATGTTAGACATTTCAGGATTTTAGCTAGATTTCTACTTCTGCAGAGTAGATATGGATGGAAGAGGAGTTGCCACATTTATTAAAAACTGCCATAAATTCAAGAACATTGATATTAATAAATTCTGTTTAGAGGAGCATCAAGAAGCATGCGCAACAGAAGTAGAGTTCCATAACAGATTGTATATAATAGTAACTATTTACCGAGCACCTGTAGGAAATTATGATCTATCCATAAATCATTTAGAAGCTCTTTCGGGTTATTTAACAGGAAGAAACACAGAAATTTTGATTGCTGGTGACTTTAATACAGATTTTCTAATACAATCTTCCAGTAAACATTTACTGCAGTTGTGTTTCAATCTTACTCACTCTGTAAACTTTCCAACTAGGATCACTAAATCCCCAAGGACAGCCATTGATAACATTTTTATAGACAAATCAAAGGAACAAAATCATATCATAAAACCTGTAATAAATGGACTATCAGATCATGACATGCAGCTCCTTGTTTTAGATGTAAATACAAAGCAGATTATCAAGACTGCTAAATCTGAGTACAGGAGAGTAGTCAATCAACCAAAAATTGAGTGTTTAAGAAAACTGCTCAAAGATATGAACTGGAAAGATGTTTATAGTGCTAATGACATGAATGAAAAATATAACACATTCATGAACAATGTCAGTACCATGTTTGAAAACTGTTTTCTTCTAAAAGTTACTCATATTAAACAGAAGTCTATAATGAAACCATGGATTACACAAGGAATAAAGATTTCCCATAAGACAAAAAGGAAAATGTATCTGTTGAGCATGAATAGCTCCAATGCTGATGATTTAGTTAAATACAAGGAATACTGTAAAATATTAAAAAAGTAATTCAGACATCTAAACAAATGCACTACAAGAAGAGGATAGCAATGTCAGGGAACAAAATAAAATCAATATGGGGTATAATGAAAGAGAAGACTGGTAGAATCAGAAAGGAACAGGAGCAAATGCATTAAGGGTAGATGACACATTAGTAACTGATGGGCATAGTGTGGCAAATCTATTTAACAAGTACTTTATATTCGTTGCTGATAGAATAGCATTGTCAGGATCAGTAAATAATGCCCTTGAATATCTGAAAGTATCCTTCACAATTAGCTTCAGGTACATGAATACGTCACTCACTTCACCAAAATAAATAACTTCCATAATAAAATCTGTAAAAACAAAGCATTCTAGTGGTTACGATGAAATATCAGCAAACTTATTTAAGGCATGTTCTTGTGAGTTTAGTACAATTCTAAGTTACTTGTGTAACCTGTCAATTATAACTGGCACATTTCCAGACACTAACATTGGTGGGGAGGCTTGCATGTCTCAGTGATACAGATAGCCATACCGTAGGTGCAACCACAACGGAGGAGTATCTGTTGAGAGGCCAGACAAACGTGTGGTTCCTGAAGAGGGGCAGCAGCGTTTTCAGTAGTTGCAAGGGCAACAGTCTGGATGATTGACTGATCTGGCCTTGTAACAATAACCAAAACGGCCTTGCTGTGCTGGTACTGCGAACGGCTGAAAGCAAGGGGAAACTACGGCCGTAATTTTTCCTGAGGGCATGCAGCTTTACTGTATGGAGAGCTGCATCAAACCAGTCTCAGGACTGAAGACCACAACAACAACAAAATTTGCAGATGTTAAGCCTCTATTCAAGAAAGGGGATAAAGAGATACCATCAAACTACAGACTGATTTCACTTTAGCCAGCATTCTCAAAAATTTTAGAAAAACTAATGTACAGGCAACTTCTCAACCATCTGACCACAAATAACATATTATCAAGAACACAGTGTGGATTTCTGAAGGGTTCTGATATCAAGAAGGCTATTTAAACCTACAGTGAAAATGTACTTAATTTATTAAATAACAAATTACAAGCAGCAGGTATTTTCTGTGATTTGCCAAAGGCATTTGAGTGTGTGAACCACAACATCCTTTTAAATAAATTAGAATTCTATGGTGTCACAGGCAGTACTGCAAAATGGTTCAAGTCATACCTCGCTGACACGAAACAAAAGGTGTCAGTGCAAGGGACTAGTGAATCAAGTCATCAGTCATCACTAGAATGGGAAGAAATTACTTGTGGTATCCCACAAGGATCCATCTTAGGGTCATTGCTTTTTCTTGTATACATTAATGATCTCTCGTCAGTTACACTGCCAGAACCAGAGTTCATTTTGTTTGCAGATGACACAAGTATTGCAATAAATAGTATGTCGAGTGTAGTTCTAGGAAGATCTGCTAATGATATTTTCATGGATATTAATAAATAGTTTAAAGCCAACTCACTGACATTAAACTTCGAAAAGACTCACTATAAGCAATTCAGAACCTGTAAGAGGTTTCCACCCAGCATGTGCATAAAGTATGAAGAAGAGCAGATAGAAGAGGTTGACAGTCTTAAATTCCTGGGATTACAACTTGATAATAAATTCAGTTGGGAGGAGCACACCACAGAACTGCAGGAACGCCTTAACAAATCTGTATTTGCAATTCAAGTGTTAGCAGGCATAGGCGAAATAAAAGAGAAAAAGCTTGCATACTTTGACTACTTTCATTCCATACTGTCATATGGTATAATATTTTGGGGTAACTCTTCAAGTAAAACAAAAGTTTTCAGAGTCCAAAAGCATGAAATACGTATTATTTGTGGAGTAAATTCACAGATGTCCTGTAGAAACCTCTTCAAAGAACTGGGTATACCAACTACTGCCTCTCAGTATATTTACTCCATTATGAAATTTGTCCTAAATAATATCCGTCTTTTTCCAACAAACAGCTCAGTTCATACATACAATACCGGGAACAAAAATGATCTGCACAAGGACTTAGAAGCACTTACTTTAGTTCAAAAAGGGGTCCACTACTCAGGAACACTCATCTTAAATAATTTGACAGCAAACACAAAAAATTTAGTTACAAATAAAGATCAGTTTTGAAAGGAGCCTGAAAGACTTACTAGTGGCCAACTCCTTCTACTCCATTGACAATTTTTTTAATAGAAACAAATGATGTATTGTACATATTCATACTAATAGTATTGTTATTTCAGCTTTAAAATAATAATAGTAATAATAATAAAAAAATAATAATAATAATATTGACATGTTCCACATCCACGAGGAGCTCCTCAGCACGGATCTGTTGAACAAAACACTAATCTAATCTAATCTCTCACCAACTGAAAATGTCTGGTCAATGGTGGCCTAGCAACTGGCTCGTCACAATACGCCAGTCACTACTCTTGGCAAACTGTGGCATCGTGTTGGAGCTGCATGTGCAGCTGTACCTGTACACGCCGTCCAAGATCTGTTTGGCTCAATGCCCAGGTGTGTCAAGGCCGTTATTATGACCAGAGGTTGTTGTTCGGGTACTGATTTCTCAGGATCTATGCTCCCAAATTGCGTGAAAATGTAATCAAATGTCAGTTCTAGTATAATATATTTGTCCAATGAATACCCATTTGTCATCTGCACTTCTTCTTGGTGTTGCAATTTTAATGGCCAGTAGTGTAGTTTCATTTGTTTCCTCTGCAAGAGGTTCTCTTTTTTTTTGCAATGACTATAATATTACTCTCACCAGCAAGGAGAATTTTTCCCAGTAACTAACACTACTTGTAAAGTCATTGATGTACATAAACAACAGCATTGGTCCTAATATGACACCCTGAGGAAGTTCTATATCGATGTTTTGGTTGTGATAAATGCTTTACTACGAATTTAGGCATGTTTGATGTATGTGTTATCTCTACTCTTTGTACCCTATCTGCTAGGTGTGATCAGAACCAGTCATCAGCTACCCCTCTTATTGCTTATGTTTCTAGTTACTTAGAACAATCTTATGGTCAGCAACATCAGAAGCCTTTGAAACATCTAAAAATTTTTGTTTCTGTACAAATGTTAGTAGTTCATCTAAGTTCACTGGCTTGTTGTTTTTTAGTATTTGTACAGTTTTACTGACTTCATGCTATCTGGTTGGTAGTAACATCTTTGTACTTAGTTACGTGTTTATTTAATGATGTTATGTTTGTTTTAGAAAAATTTGTTGTAGCTTCTCTACAGTACTTCGAAAGTTAGGGGTCACATGGAGGCATACAAATAATCATTTTCACCTCACTCTATTTGTGAGTGGAACAGTAAAGGAAAGGAAAAGTTGTGGTACAAAGGAACCTCTGTCTCACAACATACGATGACTTGCAGTGTAGTATATGTATATATGTAGATATAGATGTTATTAAAAGTTTTTCTGTTGCTCCCTCTTTCTTTTTTTATGACCTAGCAGACCACTTTGCTTTTATTCTCTATATTGTATTTTTGCAGCAATCAGCACCTTCCTGTGAATCTATTTGTATTATGATAGTAATTTAAGAACTTTGTCTCATTATGACTCTTTTTCACAGAACAGGTAGCTCTTAAAGGTAAAAAAAATGAATGGTTCGAATAAAGGTAGAGGAAACAGTTGTGTTAATATATTTCACCAAAATATCAGGGGATTAAGGAACAAAATAGACGAACTGATAATTTGTTTTGAGAATATTAAAAATACAACAGAAGTTGATGTACTGTGCCTGTCTGAACATCATATAACTACGCAAATAGAAAATGTAAATATTAATGGGTATAAACTAGCAACTTATTTTTGTAGAGACAATATGGAGAAAGGAGGAGCTGCCATTTATGTTAAGAGGGAACATGGTTTTAAAAACATAGAAACCGTAAAATTCTGTGTAAAACAGCACATTGAAGTTTGCGCTTGTGAGCTTGAATTGGACAGTAGTAAATTCATAATTGTGACTGTGTATAGGTCCCCACTTGGAAATTTTCAAATGTTTCTTAAAAACCTAGATCTCTTGCTGCGTTATCTGTCAGAAAAAGGAAAACACATTATCATTTGTGGAGATTTTAATGTAGATTTTCTTAAACACTCAAGCAAGAAGAACGACCTTGAACTATTACTTTGCTCTTACAATCTGACATCAGTCATTGATTTTCCTACTCGTATTGTACAAGAAAGTAGCACCCTGATAGATAACATTTTCATAGACCAAGATAAATTAAAAGAAGTAAGCACCTATCCTATTAAGAACGGGCTTTCTGATCACGATGCACAGCTACTTTCAATTCATGACTTTGCTCCATACAGTAATGTGAAAAAAACAAACAAAATAATACGCCCAATTAACCATATAACAATTCAACAATTTAAGGAAAGCTTGAAACGGCTAGACTGGGAGGATGTTTATCGGGAACCTGATGCAAATGTTAAATTTAACTTATTCCATGATAAACTTGTGGGTATATTTGAAAGCAATTTTCCTAAGAAATTAGTGAATCATAATTCAAATAAACTTGATAAAAAACCATGGCTGACTAAAGGGATTAAAATTTCTTGTAGCCGGAAATGGGAACTATACCAAGACACTAGAATAAGTCGAGATGAAGAAAAGCTCAACCATTATAAGAAATATTGTAATATACTAAGGAAAGTTATAGAAAAATCCAGAAGTATGTGTATCAAGTCTGAGATTAGCACCTCTGATGACAAAGTTAAAACAATATGGAATATCGTTAAAAGGGGAACAGGGCAACCAAGGTCACAGGACAACAGTATTACTGTTAAGCACAATGAAAAGCTTATAAATGAAAAATAACAGGTTGAAAATATTTTTAATAATCATTTTATAAATGTAGTGGAAAATATAGGCACTAGCTGCTCACCAGATAGGGCAGAACTCTATATGAAAGAGGCATTCGCGGTACAAACAAATGAAATTGAAATCCTACCCACCTCACCATCTGAAATTAAGAAAATAATAAATTCACTTAAGAATAAAAACTCACATGGAACTGATGGTATCTCCAATAGAATACTAAAATCTTGTCCACACCTGATAAGTCGAGTTCTTAGCCACATATGTAATAGCTCATTGAATCAGGGAATATTTCCTGACAGATTGAAATATGCCATAGTTAAACCCTTGTATAAAAAAGGTGACAAGACAGACGTCAACAATTATCGTCCTATTTCACTTCTGACATCCTTCTCAAAAGTGTTTGAAAAAGTAATGTACTCAAGAGTAACTTTACACATCAGTGGGAATAACGTTTTAACAAAATGTCAGTTCAGTTTTCAGAAAGGTGTTTCAACAGATAGTGCTATACATGCTTTCACTGATCAAATTTTAAATGCTCTGGATAGTAGAACATCACCAATTGGGATTTTCTGTGATCTCTCTAAGGCTTTTGATTGTGTGGATCATGAAATCCTCTTAGATAAGCTGAAGTACTATGGAATGAATGGTTCAGTACACAGATGGTTCACTTCATATTTAACTGGTAGAATGCAGAAGGTTGAAACAGTAAACCCACATAGTACACAAAGGGCATCAGATTATTCAGACTGGGGATGTATCAAGAATGGGGTACCACAGGGTTCTGTCTTGGGGCCTTTATTGTTTTTAATATATGTTAATGACTTGCCTAATTATATTCATGAAGATGCAAACTTGGTTCTCTTTGCAGATGACACAAGTATTGTAATCAAGCCTAAAAAGCAAGAATCAGCTGAGGAAAATGCAAATAATGTTTTTCAAAGAGTTATTAGGTGGTTTTCCGCAAATGGACTTTCATTGAACTTTGAAAAAACACTGTACATACATTTCAGTACAGGGAAAGGCATAACACCGGAAATAAATATAGAGTGTGTGGGAAAATCTTTAGCTAAAGCAGATTGTTCAAAATTTCTGGGTGTCTGTATTGATCAGAATTTAAACTGGGAGACACACATTGACAATCTACTGAAACGATTGAGCTCAGCTACCTATGCTATTAGTGTCATTGCAAATTTTGGAGACAAGCATATCAGTAAGTTAGCTTACCATGCATATTTTCATTCGTTGCTTTCTTACGGAATCATCTTTTGGGGCAATTCATCACTAAGAAAGAACGTATTTATTGCACAAAAACGTGTTATCAGAATAATGTCTGGGGCTCATCCAAGATCATCTTGTAGACAATTATTTAAAGAATTAGGGATATTGCCAGTAGCTTCACAATATATATACAGCCTAATGAAATTTGTTGTTAGTAACCCAGATCACTTCAGAATTAATAGCACAGTCCACAGCTACAATACTAGGAGACAGGGTGACCTTCACTACCGTTCATTGAATTTGACATTGGCACAAAAGGGGGTGAATTATACTGCCACAAAGATTTTTGGTCACTTGCCAAACAATATCAAAAGTCTGACAGACAACCAATCGGCATTCAAAAGTAAGTTAAGGGAATTCCTGAATGACAACTCCTTCTACTCCATAGATGAATTTTTAGACATAGGCTAAAGAAATACAGTAAGTATTAACAATTGTACCGTATATAAGACTAACAAAGATTATTTGGGATAAATGAATCTTTTGTACTTTGACACGTTCCACATCATTACGAAAGAATCGTGTTCATGATCCATGGAACAAGTAATATAAATAACTAAACTAACTAAGGGTTTGTGAGGACTTCTTAATACTTTCTGTTACCAAATGGCTTTTGCAAGACATTAACACTAACGTGGTACCATCAGAAATGTTTTTCCAGTGTTCGGTATAAATAATGTTGAGAATTTAGTGGCATTTACATTGGTGTTTCTATAAAATTCATCCCATCTTTTGTTTATTAATTCTGTAGAGAAATTTTATGTTTTGATTTCTGATAAAGATCTTTTGTAGGCTTGCAATTTTATTCACACCTAATTTTACTGTTGTTATTTGGCAGAAAAAGTCTCATAGTCCAAGATCTTTTACAGATGCATCACACTTCTCCCTGTCCATATCTGTGGTCACATGGTTAGTTACTGGTGTAGTTATTGTAGAAATTATTGTTGCAGTATTGACCAATAGGGGCATGCCAAAGCTCTGAATAATGTTTATGACAGTGCCACTAGTTTCATTTATGATATCTGTTTTTATGTTAATGATATCACACAAAATTATGTTGACATTTGTACTTGAAACTTTATTTAGTATGTATGTCAATTTATTTAAAAAGTGTCCACACTACCACTGATATGATGATGCATAATCAAAATTATTAATTTCATGATAATATCAGGCCTGTTAATTCAGACGTGGATATTTCGAGTTATTGTCTTCACTTACTGTACTAACGCCATGTCATGATTTGAACTGTGTTCCTTTTCTCATCTTTGAAGTATTCCTACAGAAAGAGCCTGTCTATTCATACGACAAGAATATTACTTGCTGGATTTCTGTGTCTAAAAATGGTGCTCAGTGACATAAACTACCATGAACTCCAGAGATTGGAGCTCAACTTCAAACTATTACCTTTTAATTTCCATTGATTGCATGTTTTGATGAGGGACTGTTAAGTTAGTGAAATGCCTCACATTACTTTTACCTATGGTCATTTCATGTGTTAGAATCTATCTTGTGAATGATTGTTTCAGAATTTTTTAAACTGCTGGACATACTCTTTAGGTAGAGGAACCTGTTGCAGTTTTCTGAAAGGAGAAATTTTCCTGCTTTCACCTCCTAATCATATCTCAATAACAACTGTGATGATGATGATAATAATATTATTAATAATAAAGCAGTCTGTGTCCTACCACTCACCTGGACAACTGATAGGTGACCCCAAAGGTTTTTAAGTTCGAACCAAGGATGTGCAAAGATTAATTCCATTCAGGAACATATCACTCTTCTCCACACACTCCATTTTCTCTGTTATTCTAAGAGAAATTGGTGTGGACATGTTAAGGCCACTCCATAACTTGTTTAAAAACATTATGAATCAAATTTCCCAAAAGTATTTCAAAAATTCCTGAAAAATGTGGAAAATTTGGATTTTGTTAATAAAGCACACTTGTTCTATAAACTAAACAGACATTTATTTATTTATATCTTCTATATGTCCGCAGCTCGTGGTCTCGCGGTAGCGTTCTCGCTTCCCGAGCACAGGGTCCCTGGTTCGATTCCCGGCGGGGTCAGGGATTTTTCACCTGCCTCGTGATGACTAGGTGTTTGTGTCGTCTTCATCATCATCATCAATCATCCCCATTACGGTCGGAGGAAGGCAATGGCAAACCACCTCCACTAGGACCTAGCCTAGTATTGCGGCGCGGGTCTCCCGCGTCGCTCCCCTACGCTCGGTAAACGGAGTATGGGACTCATCATCATCATCATCTTCTATATAATGAAAACATGTTGTGAATGAACAGACATTAAACATCACTTTATTGTAGAGCAAGAGTTGGTAGGAGTTGGGTAATTTTTATGATTAGCAGCAACAATCTGTAAAACAAACTCTTTTTCAGATTCATCTTTTGTGAGAATGTTGCTGTAATCTTGAACAGATTTGATACATGTTTCCTCAGAGTCATTCATTACAATTGATGGACATTTTTCATTTCCACATTTGTAACAAGTCTCATCATTCCACAGTGAGAGGTCTTACTTGCAGAAGTCAGTAGAAAATCTCCTGAGGAACTGTTTCATATTAGAAGTTATATAAAATGAGAAAGCAGTCTTTGTAAAGGAAGAAAAATTACTTTTTTGCCAGTACCTAATGTAACTCCTTAGCTGATTTTTTTCTTGTTACTCTTCTTCACATTTGTTTACTTGAGGCATACCCTGAAACATATTTGCTTAAACATAATCATCAAATAAGCATGAAGTTAATTTCAAGAGCTAAGAACCAGGGATGTCTTTCTGCTTATTTCATGTCCAGTCTACTGATTTTAAGGTTTCTTTGGTGAAGTGTTTGAACTGACAGTTGTCATTGTAATGTTAAAATGAGAAAACAGCTGCAAATCCTCAAATATGAAACATGTAAAAGGAATATTCTGATATGTATTACTTGACATATGAACAGGAAATCATGAGAATATCCCTGAATTGCTTCTGATAACAAAAACCAGTTTGTTACATACAGTCAGTGGGATAACTAGGAGATGGCAGAGGGGGGGGGGGGGGGGGAGGGAGGAGGAGGAAAGAGTCACCAGTTTTGAGTCAGGAAAGAAAGGCAAAAGAAAAAGGAAAGAGAGAGTGCAAAGAAGGAGAAGGAAGAAAGTGAAGTAGAAAAAGAAAAGCATGAATGGGAGAGCACTAAAATTTCAATGTGGTGGAAATGTATGAAAGAAAATTATTAGCAAATTAGGACTCAACTGTGTTGATTAAGAGTCTGTAACAGCTTTCACTCCTCGCACAGAATTGCTTGCTTCTTGTTGTCAGCTGCTAGATAGACTCACTATTGTTATGCTAAGTGAACCAACAAAACTAAAGTGTGAAGGATTTATTTTGATATTAGTATTTGTTTTTTGTAGCTTTCCATTAATCAGCAAGGAAAAAATGAAAATGGAACTGCATTATAATTGCAAGTATTGTTGTTCTGGGCTTTTTGTTGATACAAGTTTTGAATTGTATTATACAAAAAATAGTTATTAAAAATTGAACCCTTTACTTAATTGTAAACCAATGTTCACCTCAATAAATGAATAAACAGTTAAAGCTCCATCATTGGGTGATGCCAGCAGGGGCAAGAGTGGGGAAATGGAGTTCCTGAGGGTGTGGGGATCAAAGAGGGAGGATGGATTTGAAGTCTGCCCTGGGCACCAGTTACCATAGGTGTGCCACTGTGTACATCCAAGCAAGAAAATAAAATTATTTTTAAATTGTACTCTTTATGAGGCAACAGGAACTGATCTTTAAAGTGTAAACTGCCTTTGCACCTAACTGACTGCTGTTTCTGTATGGACAGGTGGTGGTCAAGAAATCATCAGGTACTTTATTACCACCAATTATGTAAGTCTCTTATAAAGTTTTATCTCGGTATCTTTATATCTTTTAGATAATGCCATTTCTGGACAAAGAGATGGAGCCATCAGTGTGCTAAAATAGCTTTTCAAAACTAACCCAAAAACATTGTTATGGCAAAGGAGGTAAAACAAATCATAACTGAACATTTTTAGCTGTACTATGTTTTTTCTGTCATACTGCAGCAAAGTGCCTGAATTTTGTCAGTTATAACCCACTTCTCAACTGTTTGAGAAATTATTCTGAAGTTTTTGAAAATTTAGAGACTCCCAGAAACTGTTACACCACATGATCAAAAGTATCTGGACACCCTCAAAAACATATATTTTCATATTAGGTGCATTCTGCTGCCACCTACTGCCCGATGATCCATATCTGTAGTCATTAGACATCATCAGAGAGCAGAATGGGGCACTCTGCAGAACTAACAGACTTTGAATGTGGTCAGGTGGTTGAATGTCACTTGTGTCACACGTCTGTGTGTGAGATTTCCATACTCCTAAACATCCCTAGGTCCATTGTTTTCAATGTGGTAGTGATGTGGAAACACAAAGGGACATGTACAGCACAAAAGCATACAGGCCGACCTTGAATGTTGACTGACAGAGACTGCCAACTGTTTAAGAGGGTCGTAATGTGTAATAGGCAGACATCTATCCAGACAGTCACACAGTAATTCCAAATGGAATCAGGATCCACTGCAAGTACTATGACAGTTAGGCAGGAGGTGAGAAAACTTGGATTTGATTGTCATGTGGCTGCTCATAAGCCACACATCATGCCGGTAAATGCCAAATGACACCTCACTTGGTGTAAAGAGCCTAAACATTGTATGACTGAACAGTGGAAAAGTGTTGTGTGGAATGACAAATCACGGTACACAATGTGGAAATCCAATGGCAGGGTGTGGATATGGCGAATGCCTGGTAAACGTCATCTGCCACTGTATGTAGTGCAAACAGTAAAATTCGGAGGTGGTGGTATTATGATGTGGTCATGGTTTTCATGGAGGGGTCTTGCACCACTTGTCATTTTGCATAGCACTATCACAGCACATGATGTTTTAAGCACCTTCCTACTTCCCACTGTTGAATAGCAATTCGGGGATGGTGATTGCATCTTTCAACACAATCAAGCACCTGTTCATAATGCACAGCCTGTGGCAGTGTGGTTACACAACAATAACATCCCTGTAATGGACTAGCCTGCACAGTCTCCTGACTTGAATCCTACAGCACACCTTTGGGATGTTTTGGAACGCCGACAATGTGCCAGGCCTCACCGAGCAACATTGATACCTCTCCTCAGTGCAGTACTCCATGAAGAATGGGCTGCCATTCCCCAAGAAACCTTCCAGCACCTCATTGAACATATACCTGGGAGAGTGGAAGCCAATGGAGGGTGCCATGAACTTGTAAGTCATTTTCAGCCAGGTGTCCAGATACTTTTGATCACATAGTGTACTTGCCTTGATAAATCACTGTTATTGCTGGTCTGTCAACTCTTACAGCATATGTGAGTGCTGGGAACAGCTTTCCATCCCAGTGTAATATTAATACTTGCCAGTAACTAATGTTGAAATTGTGCCTTATTTCTGTGTGTCTCACTTCACAAACTTGTTTCCTCACATACCGAAAATAAAAACAGTTCGTTACTAGGTTTTCAGTACCATGGTCAAAAACTTTTGCAACAGTAATTAATATATCAATACTATTTCAATAACTGATTTTGCTCTTATCAGAAATGTAAGAGAGATAGAGATTAAAGAAAAGCACATTCTTTGAACTTCTGTTGCTGGCTCTGTTATTGCTGTTGCTAACAGACAATTTTTCAATGTCATTGTGAATGTTACTGTTTCTGCTGACTGATGTTGAAAGGTGTGTTTTTGATGCATCAAGCTTATAGTGTCAAAACAATGTTTCCTTTCATTATAGGTCCTTTCCTTCCTTGAATTTTCATTGTAGTGCAGTTTTCTGCTGCTCATTTGCTTTATTCTCTTTAATTTTTGTTTCTTCCGAAGCATCTTTCACAAGGATATAACCCACTCAAAAGGGACATTGTTATGCCATACCAAATTCCATCCCCTTGACATGAGTCAGATCTCCGTGGAAGACCCAAGTGCAAGACCCAACCAGTTCACCCACCCACCACATCCTACTTTAGTTCCATCACAGGCTTATTCTATGTCATCAGAGGCAGGGCCACATATGAAAGTAGGCATGCCTTGTACAAATTCTTCAGCAACTTTTATACATCTTGAGGACTTAACCACCAACCACATGTCCACCCAATTAATGTTCACCTCTAAACTATGGTCAAGAGCACTTCTGGGATCACTTTCCTGCAAAATCTTCTTCAGCTCTGAGTTTCACTGGATAAATTTTTAAAGGAATACACTGCCATGTGAGTTTTATTGTTTATTTAAGTACAACCTAGGTTTTGGCCTTTAATGCAATTTTCAAGTATTTGCCAAAACCAAAAATTGCAAATAGACCGTGTAAAATTTCAAAAGATATAAAATGTCTTCAATAGATTAGGTTAGTATAGTAGTGCTGGCAAGGCAGAGAGCAGGATATGAGAGAATGGGAGAGAGACCAGAAGACTTCTGGTCATTCTCCCATTATCATAGATAGTGTGAAGATGTTTAACATTAACAGTCATATATCTATGACACTTTGTCATTGTAGTATTTGGTTATTCTATTACTCATACTCTTTGATTTTACGATCATCAAGTTTTAAGGACCTGTGCTATCTTTTATTTACCAATGTAAGTCTGTTTTTACTACATATGACATGCTCCTACGATTATTTACTGATTTGTTACAAGATAGTGCTTTTACATCTGGCATTTTGTGGGGAGCCAATATTTTTCTTAATTTATGGTCAATTTTGAACTTGTCAGCATGTTTAAGAGTCCTGCAATATATGTTAAAGACATAAAATGTAAGTACATGTTTCATAATTATGCACTAATTTACATTCATTGTTTAAGACATTTTACATCTTTTGAAGTTTTACATGGTCTTGCTGTATGCCATTTTTGTTTTGTTTTGGGTTGTGCATAAATAAACAATAAAACTGTCAGATGGTGGTGTGTTTTTTAAAAAAAAAATGTTGTATGAGTGTTGGTCATCAACATAAAAAGAAATCATGAGATAAAGTTTGTCAGACTGCTGTATAGATATTATGGGAAATACTGCAATAAGGTGGACTAGGCAATTCTTCAAATAATGGGGCATTACCCACACCTATTACCAAGGTATCCAATACTATGATCTGCTCCAGTACTCACAAAATTTAACGTCTACCTGTTGGCATCTTGACTGTACTAATTAGTCATCTGGAAGTGTCAGACACTTCACATTACCTGGTACCAGTCTAATTTGACGGAGAATAACTATGGCAGTAGTGGCTTCATTTCAGATAATCAATAAATACACCTCATTTCTTAATAAGTGACACAAATAGGCAAATGTTTCCTACAACACAGTACATAATCAGAATTCCAAATTATTTGTACATTTGCCCAAAGTAAAAATCAGAACACTTAACACTGTTTCTAAACTGTAGACAGTAACTCATAGAGTCACATGGGTGCACTGGATGCATTTTTGCTGATGATAGATTACCGTGGATGGCAACTGGACACGTTGTTGTTGAGACTGTCCAAAATGTTGCTAATATATTAGGCGCAGACTTTTTCGTAGCACTAACTGTGCATGAGTTCCTGCTCTTTTGCCTAGATGTTTCCTTGTGATTTCCAAGCCTTGACCGACTATTTTTGGGTGGGAGTTATTTTTATAAAGACTGATGTCAGAGCATTTTGTGATTTTTGAAAGTAAACAATGTTTTGAAAAGTGGCTAGTTCACATTCTCCCAATTCAGACGAGTTGTAAGTTATGAGTCACTTGGTTTAAAAAACGTGTAGTAATTTGGAAAAATGCTAAATATTCTTGAAAACATTTTATTCACCTGCATTGGGAATATCCCATTTACAAGTACAGGTGCCATTTTTAGATTTATAATCATCAAAAATTTATGCAAATTCTTTTGAATGACTTAATTAATTAATGAAAAGCATAATCTGATTCAGAAGATATAGATCAATAAAATTATATTGGTAAAAAGTGGAATCTGGCAGGCATAATGATATAACTACCAAAAGTAATTTAGGTGTGTTAAGGCTTTGATTACAGTTACCTGAATGCTAGTCTTTCTCATGATTAACATACCTAAACTGACTAATTAACTCTGTCAAAGATCCCTATCTTGTACTGTAGTGAAGTTTGCAGTTGTTAATAACTTTTAATTAACATGGTTTTTAAGGAAATTAATTATACTAACGAAATAAGTACATTGAGCAGCAAAGTCAGAATAATGATTTTAAGTGAGGCAAAGTGTAATCAAAGTTTTGATAAATCTGAGTACATATTATACAAGTATTTTGTAGATAATTGAATAAAAAAATGAAAAATAAGTAAAAAGCTTAGTAACAGGGGTTTAATAAGATGAGACGGTAGGTTCCAGCTTGCTCTGTTTTACAGAATTTTTGACACAGTGATAAAACTAATTCCTGAGAAAAGCATACTTGATTTGAATGGCTGCTTCACAACCATCATAGCCCTCTGGGTCATTCTCCCCATACCAGCTTCTCTGAGTATTGCAGAGTTAGCTACCCTTGCAAAACATCCCTCAATTCTGTAATTCCCCTGCCCCACACTCATCTCCACCCTTACCCCCAGGACCCTATCTTCATTCTCCCTGCACCCAAACTTTCTACCCAACAGTTTCCACTTTGTCTGTTCTGTCACCTCTCTCTCAATACACTTCTCATTGACATTGTGTACTGCTCAAACTCACCAGTGTAGTGCCTACGCCAATCTGTCACATTGCTAACACATTCAGCTGTGGTCTCACCCTTCCAAATTACTGTGTCGCAGGTGTTTGGATGGCTTTCGTGTCAATGAGCTCACCACAATGATAATGCAGGATGTTTTTTGGGCCAACAGGTATGAAGAGCCAGATAGATGGCTGTCATAAAGTCATCTATTTACTATATAAAGTAAAGCAGTCAAAACCTTTTGTTGCTGCACTCTCCACCTCTTTATGCAAGCTGGTCCTGGACAGTGGTGTGTTCTTATGCTTTGGGAGACAGCCAGTACACAGAATCACGATGCTAGGCAGGTGGCACCAGTGTAAAAGTTACGTTGTTAGCATCTTGATGAGTGCAGTGCCATGCCAGGCTCATGCAGGTGGTCAACACACAGCTACAGTGAGCTCTGTAGCAATTCAGTCCCACAGTATAGTGTAGACTTGTGACTCAATGCAGGAAGCATAAGAGCAAGAAGGTGAACCAATGACCCAAGCACAGGGCACAGCAACAATGGCCCATAGATGCAAGGATGCAGTAGCAGAGTGCACACATGTAATACAGGCAAAGAACTATCAGCAAGTCAGTCCCAAGTACGAGCCATGGACTTGTGGGTAGGTGCTCTGAAGTCAATAGATATCAGCCAGCAATGGACCCTCAGCTGGGAGGTACCAATACAGCTCCCACTGACATCAGAACTAGGCATAGCTTTAGTCCTGCAGCTAGCAGGGGTGGTGTTCATTGGCAGTGTGCTGGGTACCCACATCAGGTTCTAACAACCCTACCAAAACAGAGGTCAGCATTTAATAATGACTGTGGTGTTGCTCACGCTGCTAAATACTGCATTTTCAGCAACAACAGTCATATTATGTGGCAGGTGTCATTAGAGCACAGTTAATAATGTCATTTCATGTAATGTCCGCCCCAGTAGCTGAGTGGTCAGTGCGACAGACTGTCAATCCTAAGGGCCCGGGTTCGATTCCCGGGTGGGTCGGAGATTTTCTCCACTCAGGGAATGGGTGTTGTGTTGTCCTAATCATCATCATTTCATCCCCCATCGATGCGCAAGTCGCCGAAGTGGCGTCAAATCAAAAGACTTGCACCAGGCGAACGGTCTACCTCGTCACACGACATTTCATTTCATTTCATGTAATAATTAATAAACTAGGCACTCATATTTTCGTGTTTCCCACGCTGGTCTCGTATTATCATGGCTCAATCGTTGAAAATCTAGGTGGTTATGATTCCAAGCTCGGATGCAAAGAGGCCTAGGCTTTATCCTCCTATATTCAAAAGTTTTGTAGAAGCACTTCACAAAACATTCTTCAAGATTAAACCTTCCAAAGTTAGCACAATGGTAATGTAAAAAAATAATCAGCACTCCAAATTTAAGTTACATTTCCTTTTAATTACTTTTATTGCAATATCATCTAAACACAAAACATCACTTCACAATACAAAACATACTTGAAAACATCTTCCTGACAGTCACTGTTAAAGTTCACATTTTGTAACTTGACTACAATATGCGTCTTTCCTACATTATATCCAAGACTTGACCTTTTCAAGGTCCGACTCTCTAACAACTTAACAACTAACTAACTATCGCTTACGCACCCAAAAATCAGAGTTACAAGTATCAGTCAGTGACTTGGGTTGTGCTTTTGAATGGGATAATATGAATCACTTATATGTGAAATTAGAGGCTGTTAATGGTGGTGTTTTATCATAAATGGCAACAGACAGATTTTGTTTCAGTGAATTTAAGCATTAATAAAATTGTTTCAATAAAAGCAGTCCTGATTGCATGTAAGTTATTTATTTCAGTCAGAGACCAATTTTGATCTCTTATAGGAAATCATCAGCTCATTTTCTTCTGTTAAAAAGAGTAATCCACTTTCTTTGGGGTCAAAGGACTTGAAAACAATCATAAGAATGATGTAATATAAAAATATAGCTGATCTACCCTTGGTGACAGGCAGACGGTAGCATGGAGTAGCTGCTCAGGAGAGGCATGAAGAACACTGCTGAATAAAGATCAGTTGCTTCTAGTTTAACAGTGAAAGCTCCATGTACCACCTCTGACATAACATCACTAATAGCCAGTGGTTATGAGACATGGCTACATTCTGCAGAATCTATTTACAAAAATTTATATTGATTAGAGGTTTGCTCATAGAATAAACAGCTATGGGCATTTTAAATATTATGTACAAGTTGTACAATTTAAAAAGGTGCAAAAGAAAACTTTATCCAGTGACACTGACTCATTTAAATGTAAGCTGCCCTCTACAGGGACTTATGGTAGATGTGAACATAGCAAAGATGGTTGGTAGAATGACAACTGGTAACCAAGGAAATGAAATATGCTTCAATATGTTCTTCTGTCTATCAAAGACATTGCAAAACCCAGTTGGAAGGAAGGACACCAACCAGTAACAAAGAAAACAATATTGAAATCAATGATACTGTCATTTTGACATGTACCTATTATGTGTATGTACACACACAATTAGCTGCTTGTTATATCATTAGGGTTGAGTAGATGTAATGTTATCATCGAAAAGCCAAGCCATTGTGTGCAGTAAAATAGAAGCATAAAATGTTATAGTCTTGCGTACAAAGTTTGTTGTACTTTTGTAATTTGTATGCAGGATTGTAACATTTTATAGGTATGCTTCTACCTTACGTGATATAGTGGCTTGGCTTTTAAACAATAACATTACATCTACTCAACCTTAAGGATATAATAGGCAGTTATTTGTATGTGTATATATGTGTAATAGGTACACATCAAAATGTAGCAACAGGTAACTCCACAACATCTATGACTGATGGCAGAACTAATTGATTCCTATATTGTTTCCTTGATCACCAGTTGACGTCCTTCCTTCCAATTGAGTTCTGCAAGATCTTTGACTGATGTTAGAACATACTGAGTCATATTTCATATCCTTGGTTACCAGTTGGCATTCAACAAACAATCTTTCCTATGCTTTTGTCTACCATAAGTCCCTGTAGAGGGCAGCTTATATTTATATGTGCCAGTTCCATTGGGTAATAATTTATTTGGAATTTTTATAATCTACATCTTTTACATAATATTTAAAACATCCATAGCTGTTGATCATATGACAAGACTCCTAATAATTGTTTTTAATAACTTTCAGATGTCTTGACCACATTTTTTATTTTTTTTTTTTTGAAATAATGTCTTATGTCATTCAACATTCCATCAAAGGCTAATGTTGTTTTGTGTTGTACTTTATATCCTTTGAAAATGAAAGAATCCAAAACATGTAAGGCATTTTTGAAAATAATGAAAAGTGTTGTCAAGAAATTTGAACACTAGTAAAGTGTATCCAAATGGCCACTTTGCCTCAAAGCATTTTCATACAAATTGCAGCAATTATATTGTTGTTAATGGGTTCTGCAGAATATAGTCATGTCTCACAACCAATGGCTGTTAGAAACATTATGCCAGAAGTGGTGGGTGGAGCTTTCACTATTGTACTACTAGCAAGTGAGTCTTATTCAGCAGTGTTCTTCACATCTCTTCAGAGCAGCTTGTTCCATGCCACCATCTCATACTATCACCCAGGGTATATCAACCACACTTTCATATAATGTCATCCGTATTTAAGTCCTTTGCCCTCTTAGCAAGTGGATTACTCTGTTTAACAGAGCAAAATGGTCTGATAATGATCCTATAAGAGATTGAAATGGGTTTCTTAATGAAATAGATAACTTACATGTGATTAGTAACTGCATTTATTGAAATAATTTTATTATAGTTTTATGGTTTGCTATTTATCCATGGAGGATGTTCAAAAAAATTTAAGCATTGTTGAATATGTGTTTCTGGTGAGGACTGTGCAGGATGATCAGCAGTTGTCATTAGAGGAACAAATCATGGAAACAGTCCACAACATGATCCTCACTGATTGTCAAGTAAAAGTGCAGAAGGTAGTAAACACAATGGGGATTGTGTATAATAGCTTACATCAAAAGGCGATGATGAAAAAAATGGTCAGCTCAATGGCTGCTCTGACAGCTGATGGTGAAACACAGACTAGTGTCATTTTCATCTGCTAAGGTGTCTTTTGAATGGTTAAAGAGAGATTGGAATGACTTTTTGCCTCATTGTATCACCACTGATGAGAGCTGGATTCATCATTGTACTCTAGAAACCAGGAAACAATCTGACAATGGGGTGGTTATGGTGTCTCTGCTTCAAAGAAAGCTGAGATCATTCTGTTGGTAGGAAAAGTTATAGTGACCATTTTTCTGGAATGAGAAAACATCATATTTATTGACATAGAAAAAGAAAAAGTGATCACTCGATAATACTACACCATTACGACAAGAAACTGAACTAAACTTGATTTGTTTTTGACAAAGAAGAAAAGTCAGAGTTAGACCATGGGCCAATGGATTTATATAGAATTGTATTATGAATTACTGTCACATTCTAACATCATTTCAGCCACCTGTCCTAATATCTTTGGGGTATGATACAATTCTAGTACTTGTCTTCTATACTAAAGTACCTAAATTTAGACGAAGTGGAGAAGGCATAGCTGGATTAACTGTACTTAGCTTTCTGATGATGAAGTTTTGATGGTAGTCTCCCAGGCTGCTGCTTCTTCTTGTGTAAGCTTGTAATTATAGGTTCTGATAGTAGGTTAAAGTTGACATTTGCCTTTAAATAAATAGTCTTGGACATGATGTCACTTTCCACCAGACAGTTTAATTGTAGATTCTGATACAGTTTCACAACTGTATACAGTATTCACACATATTGGTGATGACAACCAATGTTAACACACATCCACTTTTGTGCATCCCTGACAACCAATGTGTCGTCTGCATTGATATGTCAAAAACTACTAAAACCTCCAGGTTCAGGTTGGAGTTGTTGCTCTGGTTTTAGTTTATACACTTTTGAGGCAGGTTAATGTTATTTTAAAAAACCAGAAAAATGTGAAACACACAGGTTGAGAATAACACTTACAGTAACCATTGAAGATTATTTATGGGAATATGATAATATGATGTTTATATTGCACTGAAATTGGTATACTTAATTCGAATTGGGCATGTTTTCCACTATTTTGGCCAAATAGAAGTTTTGCAGTTTTGTGTTTTCTACAAATAGGTTACATCTGTATTATGTTCCCTTGCAGAATTTACAAATCAAAAAAGTAATTTTGGTGTGAGCAGTTTTGAGAATGAACAATGTTTTTGTGTTCAAAATTATGAAGCAATTTTTATATTTCAAATGTGGCTATTTTCTCTTTGGGATAGAACTGACAAAAATTAGGAAGCATTTCAGTTTCTCTGTTTCCTAAGTTTCTGGATGAGACATGAAGTTCCAAAAAAAGACAATTTAATTAATAATTTAACAAAATTGCACATTCACAATTTTCGTTGTTTCATTTGTAATTAAAATAAACATGGCTATTTCTATGATGGTGGCACTCAGAGACTTTTTTACATGTAATACGCATTTTGTCTGTTTCAAAAATTTATGTTATATTGATAATGGTATGGTGGCAAATTTGGTTGTAAGCCTACGTTGAAGATAACCTGTAATATGTGTATTAGATTACTTGTCTATGAAATTTATAGGGTGTCTACAGATGTTATCCATCGAAATATTGTGTGAACAGTTTGTAAAGATGAACTAGAAAGTTTTATTGAATCTACTGATACCATATCCATATTGTTATAACATACAATCTATGCTTCCTGTGATTACTTTTGATTGTCATGCTTAAAGATATCACTTGCTGATAAAAAATTCTGCTCAAATGCAGAGGTAGCTACTTTTTTGATAATATATTTAAGTATTAACCATATGAAATTTACTGTTATTGTTCACAGGTTTGGAAAGTAAGGGGCAGAGATGCTGAATCTTTGAAGATTTGTGAAATACTTAATTCCAAGTGCTAATATTACTACTTACATAATTCATCTTCCAGTTAAATTACATTGTTGTTAGCAGAATAATTATATGTGTAATTTATTTTCTATATTAACAATTCACAATAAAGAAAATTATGCTCTGGCATTATCCAATATCATGTAATACTCAGATTGCCTGTTCTTAAATCAAAATTGGCAACATCATAAATAGCTTTGGCAGCAGACATCAGATGTCACAGTGCTACAATACTCATTGACCTACACATGTTGCAAAATTGGTAAAGCTTTTGTTTTCTCCAGTGAAACGTTGCTACCCAGATTTGTTGCCAATTAGCAGAAGTCACCTCACATGGGCTGAGCAAGCCACTTGTAGAAGTTAACCACTGTTTGCTTATAATTTGTCAAATTTTTGTTTAGAGAGAGTCAATAATGATTAAATTCAAAGAATCTGAGAAGAGTTCAAAAACTTTCTAGTGTTAAAACTGCAATGAAACCAATCCTGAACACGAAGATAGGTTAATAAATATTTTTTTACCCCCCAAAATCAGTATCAAATGAGCTGCAGAACGAAGTTAGACACATGCCAAGGAGTGAAAAAAAAAGTGTGTAAACTATGCAACTGCACAAATCAAGCTGTTTATCACAAACTTTTTATTGAAGCATAGTCAGCATTCAAATAATAACTTGTGAGAAAAGTTTATAAGCATTACTTTTCATCAGTTTCATTTATTTAATCTGCATGTAATTCTATGAAATATCCCCACAGCAGAAATAAAATGTAGTGGAGCTAGGATTTGGAGTGGTGATGCTGGGTTGGGATGCATGCACAAATTAAAAAAAAAAAGCATTTATTTACACACAAAAATCCAATTGACAAGACCATCCTCAAGGGATGTACCCAGTTCCCATTCACAATACAATGAATTTACTTTAAAAGGAATTATCAGTCTTGAAACTACCATAAAAATAAACTCAAATCATTTACTTAAAACAATCAGGTATCATGCACTCATGCATACCCTCTAGTACCCCCAGCACAAAATACCACAAAACCTAAAAAACAGTTTCATGCCACAATTATTAATCATCAAAGGGAAGTTTGCTGGAATACATGATAACTAACATTAGCCTTATTCCTGGTGTCCAACAGTGCCATAAACAATTTATGACAATCTGCTGTCTGCTGCCCAACACTGAATATCACGCATTTGGATAAATCTTATGCCAACTGACAAGAAGCAAATTAAACACAGTTACTTAAATTGTATGGGTCCCAGCTTATGGTAAATTAAACTAAATCTGTAGAAATTCTAGGTCACTGATTGGCAACAAAATAACTGTCTTCACAGACAGATCAACCTCCAAATAAGAACATGGGGCCCTAAGACACACAGGAACTCTGTTGTTATACATACAATGTCTTCCTCTGCACAAACTGAATCTGACTGGTACCAGCCCAAAACAGTCCATTGATGACAAGACAGTTGGATGGCCTAACTTGGCAGTGGCTTAGCACTTGATGGACCTATCATGTGGCACCACTATTACTTCATGACAGCGAGCCCCATAGCTCCCTTCAGTCTTTGTGGCACACCAGGTTGTTACTCGCACAGCATACACAACCCATGCTGAGAACATCAACAGAAGTTTTGAATCCAGTGTACATCATGATTGAATAGTACCATCACATAAACTTTGTACAATATGGCTACAGAGAACATAGTGAAACGAGATAGAGGACAACCTGCAAGAGAACAGGATAATGTGACTATTGAGTCAAATTGAAGGGCTATAAATGATGAGTCATAGGTAGAAAATATGTGTAATAATCATTTCTTAAATATAATAGAAAATGTAGATACAAACAGTTCATGAGAAAAATGTAGCAGTGTGCTGAAAAAGCAACTCTAATAAAATTCAGTCATATGAATATCGCATGAACTTCTCCTTCTGAAATCAAGAAAATTACCTACTTTCTCAAAAATAAAAACTCGTCTTGATTTGATGATGTTTCCAAAAGAGCACTTATGACTTATTTCCCTGTCTTATCTTAAGAATGGAATGCATCACTAATGCAAGGCATTTTTCCAGAGAGACTGAAATTTGTCACAGTTAAAGTCCACAGTTAAAGAGCTCTACAAAAAAGGTGATAGAAGAGATGTCAATAACTATCAAACTGTTTCACTGCTCACATCATTTTCCAAAATTTTTGAGAGTTTGATATATTCTAGAATAGTTCCCTTCTGAGCAACAATAATATCATCAGTAAATCAAAGGATTCTGGAAGGGTTACTCAACTGAGAATGCCATTTACACATTCATTCACCAAGTTTTAGTAGTATTGAATAACAAAATAGCACAGATTGATATTTTTTGCAGTCTGTGTAAGGCATTAGATTGTGTGAATTATGGCATTCTCCTAGATACACTGAGATTTTATGGAATTGATGGTATCACCAATGAGAATTTTCTTAGTTAAACTGAGGTTTTATGGAATTGATGATATAGCCAACCAAAAAAATGCACAAAGTTGTATTTAGTAATTCAACCAATGTAATCAGGGAAGATTTTTCTGACTGGGGCGAAATCACATATGAGGTTCCCCAAACCTTAGTATTAAGTCCATCATTGTTCCTCATATATGTATATGATTTTCTGTCTAATACAGAAAAAGCAGAATAAGTTCTTTTTGCAAATGACACTAGTATTGTAATCAATCCAAGCATACATAGAGCAACAGAGGACAATGTTCATAAAAGTGGCAAACTCTTATTTCTTTCCACGTTGTGCTTGGGCAGGGTTGCCACAGATTTCACCAAACGGAGCATTACCTAGTCATAGTTGCACAAGTGAGTGTATAGCACTGTTGATGTACGGCGGCAGTTTCCTGATGATGGTTGCTTGCCATAGCCGTCTGGTTCATATGTGATATCTGGGGTACTATTATCTTTCCCATGTGTAGAATTCAGAAAGATGTATTCACAATCTTTGCATGAATTAGGAAAAAATGAAAGCGAGAAATGGCCAGTCCTACAAAAATATGAAAGAATTACTTAATCAATTGATCTATGTGGTTTGTTGTATAACATAGCTAATTTTTTGCTTCTAAGGAAAATTATTTCATATGGTGGTGTAATAAGAATGTTTCTGATTTTATTTGTGTTTTAAGAAATATATATGTGTAGCTAACCCTATTTCACGAGGGAATTTTGAAGTATGTCAATAGTGTTATATAATAATAGCTGGATAAGTAATGGATTACAGGATGTCATATGTACTTTATGACATACATTTACCTGAAATTTTCACACAAATATGGCTAATGATCTGTACGATGGGGATTTTAAGGGCACCGAAAACTACTGCATTAGGAACTTTGTGTGTGTGTGTGTGTGTGTGTGATATAAAGAGAAGCATGACTGATGTTGATGGAATGCTAAAAGTCTGTATGTATTGAAGGAAATGGAAAGTCTGAAGGAGGTGAGATGTGTTGGTCATATCAAGATGGGATTAGTGAGGGAAAGTGGACAGATCATAAATTCTGCTGGTGAAGATTAAAGAATAACAGCTAGTACCAATGTCAGTGGAAATGTAGGCCATAGAGTTAATTGCCATCAACATTTGTGATTTAATTTAGGATGTTTAAAAGAAGTAAATGGCAAAGGTGACTGCTAAAACATGGAAAACTATAATGTAAATCTACGGGAGAAATGACAAAACTGCAGTTTAAAGGACAACTGCTTTACATGTGTTCCATCCCCACACATGGAATAGGATCAGTTACCTACCATGTCTTTCCATTTAATTGTTTTTACACAACTGGTAATTAGTTAAGTTGTTGTCATTGTGGTCTTCAGTCAAGTCAGGTGTGATGCAGTTCTCTGTGCCACTTTATCCTGTGCAAGCCTCTTCATTCTGCATAATTATTGCAAACTACATCAGTTACAAGCCTCCTTACTATAATGAAGCCTTGGCCTCCCTCTAAAATTAATCCCCCTCCCTCTCCCTGACAAACACACACACACACACACACACACACACACACACACACACACACACGCACACACACACTCCCTCTTCCTTCCATTACCATATTAACATTTCCTTAGCCCTCAAGATCTTATCTATCACTCACATTTGGTCATTTTTTCCCCCAGTCCCATCATTAGTTTTTCAAACTCCCTATATGGTCTTCAGCATTCTCCTGTAAAATCACATTTCAAAGGCTTCTATTTTCTTTCTGCATGAACTGCTTATTGTCCACATTTCAAATACTTTCAGAGAAGACTTCCTTGCACTTAAATTTGTATTATGTGACAGCAAATTCCTCTCTCTTAAAAATTATTTTGTCGCTATATGTGGCCTTCATTTTATATCCCCTCTACTTCAGCTATCATCAGTTATTTTTTTGCTCAAACAGCAAAACTCATCCCCCTTCCAAGTCTTTTACTATCTCTGGCAGACTCAGAATGTCATTGGCAAACCTCAAAGTTATTTTTCTTCTCACTGTACTTTAATTCCCTTTCCAAATTTCTCTTTCGTTTTCTTTACTGCTTCCTCAGTGTACAAAATTGAATAAAATGAGGGATACACTACAACCCTTCTCAACTACTAGTTCCTCTCATGACCTATGCTTCTTGTAACTGCAGTCTGGTTTACATACGGGTTGTAATTAACCTTTGCTCCCACTATTTTATCCCTGATACTCTCAGAATTTTGGAGTGTGTATTACAATCAATACTGTCAAAAGCTTTCTCTAAATCTACAACTGCAATAAATACAGATTTGCCTTTCTTAAAACTATCTTCTAAGATATGTTATAGAGACACTTTCGCCGTGTGTGTGTGTTTCCACATTTTTCTGGGTCCCAAACTGATCTTGCTTGAGATCAGTTTCTACCAGTTTTTCCATTCTTCTGAAAATAATTGGAGCCAGTCCTTTGCTATGACTTATTATTCACAACTGTCACTGTCTGACTTTTAGGGAATTGAAATTATTACATTCTTCTTAAAGTCTGAGAGTATTTTATGTGACTCATGTCACATATCTTGTACACGAGAAGGAATAGTTTTGTCGGGGCTGGCTCTGGACATTTTCAGTGCTCTGTCAAATTCCACTCACAATATCATATCTCCCATTTCATCTTCATTACTTCCTTTTCTCTAATGACAGTGTTGCCTGAAAGTTAATTTCTCTTGCATAGCCCTTGTATATACAATTTCAATTTTTCAGCCTTAGTTTCTTTGCTTAGTACTGGCTTGCTATCTGAGCTTTCAATATTAATACATGTACCTCTTTTTTCTCCAAATGACAGTTTAAGTATCCTATAGGTAGAATCTATCTTTCCTATAGTTATGCATGCTTCCACAGCCTTATATTTGCACTCTGGCCCTATTTACTTAGCGTTTTTGCACTTTTATCAATCTCACTTTTTAGACATCAATATTCCCTTTTGCCTGCTTTACTTGCTGTATTTTTATATTTCCTCCTTTCACCAATTAAAAGCAATACATCCTGTGTTAACCAAGTATTTCTGCTATACCTTGCCTTTTACCTGTTGCCTTCACTATGTTATCTTTCAGAGCTACTCTTTCATCTTCTATCCTATTTGTTTCTCCTATTTCATTTCATTGTTGCCATATCTCCCAGAACTTTGACAAACTACTAGGTCTTTAAATTTATCCAGCTAGCATCTTCTTAATGTCCTACCTCCCTGTAATTACTTAAGTCTGTTGTGTACGGATTCAGGGGGAACTGGCCACCATCTGTAAACAGCTGGAAGCTGTGTTGGCCATGGTCGACAGGCTTCAGGCTGTTGCCCTGGGCCACAGTGACATTGGGAAACCTGAGGTCAGCACTTTGGTGCCTCTGAAACCTGTAAAGTTGCCTGGGATCTCTGATGCCACTGCACCCTCGGATTTGGATGTCCCTGCCGGTCGACACTTCCCTGACGGTGATTGGCGAACTGTGGCAGGATCGAGAATCCCTGGGCGGAAGGTGAAAGTTGGTGCTGGCTCCAAGGCTGTACCCTTATGCGTCTGTAACAGGGTTGAGGTACTGCCTGCTGCTGAAAGTAATTCTGAGCCAGCAAAGGTGGCCTCGCCTGTTGCAGCAGTGGCCAGTCTTCCTGAGAGGCTGGACAAGCGCAGGGTGGGATTGCTTGTCATAGGGAGCTCCAATGTCAATACTAATGACATGTGTTGCTATGGATCAGAAGAGATTCTCTCTGGTTTCCAGCGGCTATCTGAGTTGGTGAAGACTGCCAGTGTTGCTAGCAAGATGAGGGCAGAACTCACCATCTGCAGCACTGTTGATAGGACAGATTGCAGACCTTCAGTACAGAGCCAAGTGGAGGGTTTGAATCAAAGGCTCAGATGGTTCTGTGACCATGCAGGCTGCAGATTTCTTGACTTGCGCCATAGGGTGGTGGGGTTTTGGGTTCTGCTAAATAGGTCAGGTGTGTACTACACAAAGGAGGTGGCTACATGGGTAGCAGGGGCTATGTGGCTTGGACTGCGCGATTTTTTGGGTTAGACAGTCTCAGGAAAGATCAAAAAGGGCTCCAGTCTCAAAGGGTACAGGGCAAAGAAACAATGAGAATCTACCCAGCAGCAGTCGACATTGTTGTTGTAAATTGTTGTAGCTGTGTTGGAAAAGTATCAGAGCTTCAAGCACTGATAGAAAGCACTGAAGTTGAGATCGATATAGGAACAGAAACCTGGCTAAAGCTGGAGATAAATTGTGCCAAAATTTTTACAGAGGTGCAAACTGTGTTCACAAAAGGATAGAATAAATAAAGCAAGTGGTGGTGTGTTTTGTCTGTTGGTAGTAGTTTATCTTGTAGTGAAGCTGAACCAGATAGTTCCTGTGAATTACTATGAGTAGAAGTTATATTCAACAGCCATTCCAAAATAATAATTGGCTCCCTCTACTGACCCCCTGATTCAGATTATATAATAGCTGAACTGTTCAAAGAAAACTTGAATGTCATTACAAATAAGTACCCCACTCATACAATTATAATTGGTGGTGACTTCAATCTACCCTCAATTTGTTGGCAAAAATACATGTTCAAAGCCTTTGGTAGACAGGAAACAACTTCCAAAATTGTATTAAATGCTTTGGCTGAGAATTACTTTGAGCAATTAGTTCATCGACCTCCACAAATTGTAAATGGTTGTGAAAACACACTTGACCTCTTAGCAACAAATAATCCTGATCTAATAGAGAAGCATTATGATGGACACAGGGATTAGTGAACACAGGGTCATTGTAGTGAGGCTCAAAACCATATCAACCAAAACCACTAAAAATAAATGCAAAATATATTTATTTACAACAGCAGATAAAAAGTAGCTTGGTGCCTTCCTAAGAGGGAGTCTCCATGCCTTCCAAGCTAATTATGTAAATGTAGACCAGATAAGGCTCAAATTCAAAGATACAGAGCATCGTCTGAACCTGGAAGAAATGTCAGCTATGAGTGATGTAATCAAAGGAAGAACTACTGTGGAAACCAGTACAAAACCTGGAAATAATAAAGTAAGTGCATCAAATAGTTATAATGACAAATGTGATTCCACAAACAATGTCAATCAGGAACATATGAGTCCAGATAATAATTACAAACAACAACAGCCGTGCACTGTAAATTTTTCGATCATGTTGTATCCTAAACAAAGAAATGTGATTTAAAAAATCAGTCAACTGGCCTCAGGTGTCAAAAAAGAACAAAAAGTGTTGATTTTTGCTGATAATTATGGACCTCAGATAGCAGAAAAGGTAGCAGATACACAAACTAACGTAAGTATCCAAGCCTTTGTCAAACCAGCAGCAGGCATTGCAAAAATGTCAAAAACAGTGGTAAAATCACGTGAAAACCTTAACCCAAAAGACTGTGTCCTAATTTGTGCAGGTGTGAATGATGTTGACAGAGATAAAGGTAGTGAACTTGTCACTGTTCTTGAAAGTGTGCTACCCAAACTAGGCAACACAAATGTAGCTGCTGTAAATCAACCACACAGATACAACCTTCCTCCTTGGTCATGTGTAAATAAATCAATAGAAAGATTAAACAAAGAGATAGATGCTGTATGCAAAAAGTTTCTGTTGTTGTGGTCTTCATTCCTGAGACTAGTTTGATGCAGCTCTCCATACTACTCTGTCCTGTGCAAGCTTCTTCATCTCCCAGTACTTACTGTAACCTACATCCTTCTGAATCTGCTTAGTGTATTCATCTCTTGGTCTTCCTCTACGATTTTTACCCACCACACTGCCCTCCAATGCTAAATTTCTGATCCCTTGATGCCTCAAAACATGTCCTACCAACCGGCCCCTTCTTTTTGTCAAGTTGTGCCACAAACTCCTATTCTCCCCAATTCTATTCAATACCTCCTCATTAGTTATGTGATCTACCCATCTAATCTTCAGGATTCTTCTGTAGCACCACATTTCAAACGCTACTATTCTTTTCTTGTCCAAACTAGTTATCATCCATGTTTCACTTCCATACATGGCTACACTCCATACAAATACTTTCAGAAACAATTTCCTGACACTTAAATCTATACTTGATGTTAACAAATTTCTCTTCTTCAGAAACAATTTCCTTGCCATTGCCAGTCTACATTTTATATCCTCTCTATTTCGACCATCATCAGTTACTTTACTCCCTAAATAGCAAAACACCTTTACTGCTTTAAGTGTCTCATTTCCTAATCTAATTCCCTCAGCATCAGACATCTTAATTACACCACATCTCATTATCCTCATTTTGCTTTTGTTGATGTTCATCTTATATCCTCCTTTCAAGACACTATCCATTCCGTTCAACTGCTCTTCCAAGTCCTTTGCTGTCTCTGACAGAATTACAATGTCATCGGCGAACCTCAAAGCTTTTATTTCTTCTCCATGGATTTTAATAACTACTATGAATTTTTCTTTTGTTTCCTTTACTGCTTGCTCAATATACAGATTGAATAACATCAGGGATAGGATACAACCCTGTCTCACTCCCTTCCCAACCACTGCTTTCCTTTCATGACCCTCGACTCTTATAAATGCCATCTGGTTTCTGTACAAATTGTAAATAGGTTTTCGCTCCCTGTATTTTACCCCTGCCACCTTCAGAATTTGAAAGAGAGTATTCCAGTCAATATTTTCAAAAGCTTTCTCTAAGTCTACAAATGTTAGAAACGTAGATTTGCCTTTTCTTATTCTTTCTTCTAAGATAAGTTGTAAGGTTAGTATTGCCTCACATGTTCCAACATTTCTACGGAATTCAATCTGATCTTCCCCGAGGTCCGCTTCTACCAGTTTTTCCATTCGTCTGTAAAGAATTCACGTAGGTATTTCCCCCTAGGCCGTCAGTAGTTCTAATGGAATGTTGTCTATTCCCGGGGCCTTGTTTCGACTCAGGTCTCTCAGTGCCAAGTCAAACTCTTCACGCAGTATCTTATCACCCATTTTGTCTTCATCTACATCCTCTTCCATTTCCATAATATTGTCCTCAAGTACATCGCCCTTGTACAGAGCCTCTATATACTCCTTCCACATTTCTTCTTTCCCTTCCTTGCTTAGAACTGGGTTTCCATCTGAGCTCTTGATATTCATACAAGTGGTTCTCTTCTCTCCAAAGGTCTCTTTAATTTTCCTGTAGGCAGTATCTATCTTATCCCTAGTGAGATTAGCCTTTACATCCTTACATTTGTCCCCTAGCCATTCCTGCTTAGCCATTTTGCACTTCCTGTCAATCTCATTTTTGAGACGTCTCTATTCGTTTTTGCCTGCATCATTTACTGCATTTTTATATTTTCTCCTTTCATCAATTAAATTCAATATTTCTTCTGTTACCCAAGGATTTCTACTAGCCCTCATCTTTTTACCTACTTGATCATCTGCTGCCTTCACTACTTCATCCCTCAAAGCTACCCATTCTTCTTCTACTGTATTTCTTTCTCCCATTCCTGTCAATTGTTCCCTTATGCTCTCCCTGAAACTCTCTACAACCTCTGGTTCTTTCAGTCTATCCAGGTCCCATCTCCTTAATTTAGCACCTTTTTGTAGTTTCTTCAGTTTTAATCTACAGTTCATAACCAACAGATTGTGGTCAGAGTCCACACCTGGCCCTGGAAATGTCTTACAATTTAAAACTTGATTCCTAAATCTCTGTCTTACCATTATGTAATCTATCTGATACCTTTTAGTATCTCCAGGATTCTTCCATGTATTCATCCTTCTTTTATGATTCTTGAACCAAGTATTAGTTATGATTAAGTTAGGCTCTGTGCAAAATTCTACCAGACGGCTTCCCCTTTCATTTCTTCCCCCCAATCCATAATCACCTACTATGTTTCCGTCTCTCCCTTTTCCTACTGACAAATTCCAGTCACCCATGACTATTAAATTTTCGTCCCCCTTCTCTAGCTGAATGATTTCTTTTATCTCATCATACATTTCATCAATTTCTTCATCATCTGCGGAGATAGTTGGCATATAAACTTGTACTACTGTAGTAGTGGGCTTTGTGTTTATCTTGGCCACAATAATGTGTTCACTATGCTGTTTGTAGTAGCTTACCTGCACTCCTATTTTTTTATTCATTATTAAACCTTCTCCTGGATTACCCCTATTTGATTTTGTATTTATAACTTTGTATTCACTTGACCAAAAGTCTTATTCCTCCTGCCATTGAACTTCACTAGTTCCCATTATATCTAACTTTAAGCTATCCATTTCCCTTTTTAAATTTTCTAACCTACCTGCCCGATTAAGGGATCTGACATTCCACGCTCCGACCTGTAGAATGCCAGTTTTCTTTCTCCTGATAACGACGTCCTCTTGAGTAGTCCCCGCCCAGAGATCCGAATGGGGGAACTATTTTACCTCCAGAATATTTTACCCAAGAGGACATCATCATTTAATCATACAGTAAAGCTGCATGCCCTCGGGAAAATTACGGCTGTAGTTTCCCCTTGCTTTCAGCCGTTCGCAGTACCAGCACAGAAAGGCCGTTTTGGTTAATGTTACAAGGCCAGATCAGTCAATCATCCAGACTCTTTCCTCTGCTACTACTGAAAAGGCTGCTGCCCCTCTTCAGGAACCACATGTTTGTCTGGCCTCTCAACAGATACTCCTCCGTTGTGGTTGCACCTACAGTATGGCCATCTGTATCGCTGAGGCACGCAAGCCTCCCCACCAACGGCAAGGTCCATGGTTCATGGGGGGGGGGGGGGAGGGGGGGGGGAAGTTATGTATGTGAACTTAATAAATGTAAGCATGTTAGACAGGTCCATGCACACCAGCCATGACCTACATTTAAATCACAGTTGGAAACAATTTTTGGTTGAAGAAATCTGTCGTCTAGCAAATTGGAGTCACAATAGGCCTAATACAGAAGGAGTCCAAAGTACTTTGGACAAATTGCTCATAAAGAAAGATGTGATGTCTTATAAAAAGGGTGAAAGACATTTTTTTAAGGGAGTAGACTGTATCACAAAAAAATGTGATGCAGAATTAAATTTCAAATATAGACTGAAGATTGTACACCAGAATGTACAGTCATTAACAAACAAAGTTGATGAAATAAATATACTCCTCAATAGTGAATGGAAAGATGTTTCAGTGTTATGTTTTTGTGAGCATTGGTTACAAAATGAGTATTTTCAGTACTTAAATATATTACATTTTAACCTTGCAAACAGCTTTTGTAGAATGGAATCAAAACATGGGGGAACTTGTATATATGCAAAAGAAAATGTAGATTATAAGAGTATAGCATCTGTTTGTAAACTTGGTTGTGAAAGAGACTTTGAAATCTCAGCTGTTGAATTAATGTCTGAAAACACTATTATTTTATGTGTGTATAGATCTCCTGTTAGCAATATAAGTTTTTTTTTTCAAAAAAAATGGACCTTGCTTTAGGCAAACTTAAGACAACTAGGAAAACAGTGCTACTATGTGGTGATTTTAATATTGACTTTCTGAGCCATAGCCCTCACAGGAAAATGTTTTTAAATATTATAAAAGCCTACAGTCTTTGTCTTACTGTTAGCTCTCCAACACATAAAACTAAAACTAATGTCACTCTCCTTGATCAGGTATGTGTAAACATGGACAAGAGTACATTAGAAAACTTTGATACCGGCTATAGTGACCACCTTCCGCAATTACTGACCATACCTATAAATTACATTTCGACCAGTACAGAAAATGTTATCCATAAAAGGATTTATAGTGGGAAAAATATTAAATACTTACAGTACCTTGTCAGTGAACAATCTTGGAGAGAAGTATATGATACCTCTAATACTAACGAAAAGATGGATCATTTTTTGAACATTTTGAAGCATAATTTTGACATAGCTTTTCCACAAAGGAAAGTGATTTCCAAAAGCACAGATAGATTCAAAAACTGGATTACACCAGGCATCAGAGTATCCTGTAAAAGGAAGTGGGAACTTTTTCTGCAGTCAAAAACAAACAGCAGTGCAGAATTTATTAATTATTTCAAAAAATACAAGCTAGTTTTGAAACGTGTCATAAAGGAGGAAAAAATTAAGGAAAACGACAAATATAGTATGAAATCATCCAATAAAACTAAGTTCATGTGGAAATCTGTGCAGAATCTTACAGGGAAGAAGACAACTCACAAAAATATTGTGATATCACATGATGGCAAGAATGCCACTGACCCTAGGGCAGTTGCAAACAGTTTCAATTCTTACTATGCAAGTGTTGCTGGAATATTAGTGAAGGAAAAATTTGGAAATCCACCTAATATAACATGGAAAGAACTTTCATCTATTGAAATAAATAATATATCCATGTTCCCCAGTCCAGTAAGCCCAACAGCGCTCCTAAATACAATTAATTCACTGAAGAGTACGTATTCAACTGGTATTGGTGATATTCCAGATTATATTATAAAAATAACAGCAAGACAAATACTTTCACGTCTATTGGACATATGCAATTCATCCTTATCATGTGGTGTCTTCCCTCAGCAACTGAAAATGGCAAAAGTAATACCCCTATATAAAAATGGTGATCATCAGTATATGGGTAACTTTAGATCTGTGTCTCTATTGTCAGGGTTTTCAAAAATTATTGAAAAAGTGTTCCTTTCAAAACTAACTACATTCTTTGACAAGAATAATATTATTTCTGCATGTCCACATGGCTTCAGACCACAGAGATCAATTGAAACTGCCACTTTCAATCTGATAAACCATGTCTTAAATGCAGTGGGCAACCACAGAAACATCTCAGGTTTATTCTTGGACCTAACAAAAGTTTATGATGTGATTATTCTATACTCCTGAGGAAGATCAAATGGTATAGTGTAAGAGGTGTTCCAAATCAATGGATTAAATCATATTTGGAATATTGCTCTCAGGTAGCTGAAATTAAGTACATGGAAGGAAATGAACTCCAGTTACACCTTTCAGAACCATGTGGACTAAGTCATGGTGTTCCACAGGAAATGTATGTCAGGCCATAAAAGATTTCAGGAAACAAAAGGCAATTATAAGAATAATGAAACAAGTGAGAAGCAGAAAATCATGCAAACCTTCCTTTAAAGATCTAAAGATCCTCCCCCTTCCCTGCATTTATATACTGGAAGTAGTCACACATGTCAAAAAAAGCATACTGAGAAAAGAAAACCTTTTTCCTCAAAACAAAACTGTCCGTGATTACAGTACCAGGTAGGACAGTGACATACATGTTAATCATTGTAACACCACATTATGCCAAAAAGGTGTATATCATGCAGGAAGAAAACTTTACAACAGATTACCAAGAGATATAAAATCTCTTACTGAACTACAAAGTTTTAAAAAGTCTGTAACATCCTACCTCCTAAAAAACTGCTACCATTCAATCTCACAGTATCTTATGCAAGAAAAAATCTAATTTGTATATTTAATTGTAGAAATAATTTATAAATATACAGTATTTAAAAAATTTGTAATTATTAACTGTATAGATCCAATTTGTCATAAAAATTTATAAAATGTATGTCTGACATTTGAAAAACCAATAGCTAAAAAGGTTTTCTGTCCAATATCCTGTGTATAATATATGTAGTGAAAGAGAGATTTATATGGACAAATAAATAAATAAATAAACAGCAGTTTCCTGTAATTCCTTCACGAAAGAAGATAAAGTAAATATTACAGAATTTGAAACCAGAACAGCTGTTAGCTTGAGTGACATAAAAGTAGATATCATAGGGGTTGTGAAACAACTAAAATCACTTAAGAAAGACAAGTCTTCTGGTCCAGATGGTATACCAATCAGGTTCCTGTCAGAGTATGCAGACACAATAGCACCTTTCTTAGCAATCATATACAACTACTCACTTGACGAAAGGTCTGTTCCTAAAGACTGGAAAGTAGCACAGGTCACACCAATATTCGAGAAAGGAAATAGGAGTAGCCCATTGAATTACAGACCCATATCACTGATCTCAATTTGCAGTAGGATTTTGGAGCATATATTGTACTCGAACATTATGAACCACCTTGAACAAAATGACTTATTGATACATAACTAACACAGGTCCAGAAAATATCTTTCTTTTTCACCATGGCTAGCTCTTTATTCCCATAAAGTAACGAGGCAACAAGGGATCTCAGGTCCATTTCATATTCCTATATTTCCAGAAGGCTTTTGATACTGTTCCTCACAAGTGACTCTTAACCAAATTGCGTGCATGTGGAGTATCGTCTCAGTTGTGTGTCTGGATTCGTGATTTCTTCTCAGAGAGGTCACAGTTTGTAGTGACGTATGGTAAATAATTGAGTAGAACAGAAGTGATATCTGGCATTTCACAAGGTAGTGTCATAGGCCCTCTGCTGTTCCTGATTTACATAAATGATCTAGGTGATAATCTGAGATTGTTTGCAGATGATGCTGTAATTTACCATCTAGTAAAATCATGAGATGATCAATTCCAATTACAAAATGACCTAAAGAGAATTTCTATGTGGTGCGAAAAGTGGCAATTGGTACTAAACCAAGAAAAGTGTGAGGTAATCCACATGGGTACTAAAAGAAATTCGATAAATTTTGGGTATATGATAAATAGCAGAAACCTAAGGGCTGTCAGTTTGACTAAATACCTAGGAATTACAACTACGAGCAACTTAAATAGGAAATATCACACAGATAATATTGTGGGTAAGGTGAAACAAAGACTGCGCTTTGTTGGCAGAACACTTAGAAGATCCGACAAACCCACTAAATAGTCAGCCTACATTACACTTGTCTGTCCCCTGCTGGAATATTGCTGTGTGGTGTGGGAGGACACCAAAAAAGTGCAAAGAAGGTCAGCTTATTTTGTATTATCCCACAATAGGGGTGAGAGTGTCACTGATATGATAAGCGAGTTGGGAATGCAATCACTGCAACAAAGGCATGTGAATTGCAGAGTAAGCATGTAGATGCAGATATAGATTTAGGTTATTATTTGCAATGAGATAGCTGCTGCGCAATGAAGGCAGAGGTGCGTGGCTCAACCCCATGATTACATCAAGTTTTTTCTTTTTAAAAAGAGCCATGTGTAGCCCAGTTACCTAAGGTGCAAACACTGTCAGGTTATGACACAACTGATTTGCTCCTGTGGGATGCAGTTGAAAGAGCAGATACTCAACAGAAAAAACTATTAGGTAACATTGCATTCTTAAGTTATCCTTCTAATCAATCAGTGAGTCAAGATGTATATCATAACAGAGTTAAACAAGCTGTACTAACATCTCCCTACAAAACTGGAGATTGGCAAACCACCTATAATTATAGATTGCTTCAGTGGTTCCTGTCCTTTCAAGTGTTTGAGAATGTAGCTGATGATATGGACATGATTCATTTCACTAAATGGACCTTATTAATTGGCTCTCAGTTTCACTGTTGTTGTGGATGGTCCACATCTAAAGGATTGCCAAAGCATTTAATTGTATGACTACAAAATTTCACTTGGAATGCTTAAGTGTTATGGCGTTATTGACATCTCTCTTGTAGGGATCTAGTCTTATCTTTATGAGAGAAAACAAACCTTGTCACTATTGTAAAAATAACTTAAGAAAAGTTGAAAATAACGTTTGTGCTTCCTAAAACATTAGTATTGGGACCACTCTTGTCCTTAACCTACATAAATGATCTTCCAGTGAATTTAGAGGGCAGTTACAAACTGTCAGGTTTGCTGATTATACAAGAGCAATAATGGTGCATCCAGACTCTGTCTTACCAGGTGATAACTGAACTTGCCTTCAAGTGGTTCACCACTAACAGTTTAAGTCTTAATCTCACAAAACATCATGTTAAATGATTAAAAACTAGAAAAAATTACCTTTTAGTGCCAGAAGCAGACATCAATGTTGATACACTAAATGAAACATTCTGCGTATGGATAACAAGTTGAAACAGAGTCAACACACTGGGTGACCCAGCAGTTTTGATCAATTTTCAGGGATATAATATGAACACCGATTTGAAGCAAGAACATTCATATGGACATATCTCCTGTTACAAATTGTTTCTGAAGTAGAACACATCTGATGTACATTTGCTTTTTGGGGTAGTGGTTCACACTTATGGGTCTCACTCAAATAACCTCTCTGATATTTCATTCTAAGACAACATACCACTCTCTTTTTCAGTCACTTTGCTTGGAATTTCTGCCATTAAACTAGCCTGATGAAGGTGGAGTTGCTGATGGGCTTTTCTGAGAGAAATAGTCCAAGGGACTGAGAGTGTATCAGAGAAAAGCATTGGTTACCTGTGTTTGTACGTGTGCTGTCTAAAGTCTCACAAATCTACGCTAATGAAAAATATACAGATTTGGTGCATTTGAAATGCATGTGGTAATGTTTACTAACTGTTGTACCTGAGTAAATCTGAAAATGTATGAAATAATACAGAAAATAAATAATAGTGTACTGTAGACTGGAGTTCTTTTGGCCAGTTTCAGCTTGTCTTTTTATATGTAGAAGGAAACAAAGGATAGTGGCAGAGAGAAAATTTCAAATACATTTTAACTGTATTGTTAGAGATTTATACCATCAATTAAGTAAGTTATTAAACAAAAAACATCACATCAGTTGTACCACAAAAAAGAGGGCCAATGTTTTACTTGCACGGGGGGTACTTTCAGTCAACAATTTCTTCATGAGAAAATGTTAATATGATATCAGAACGAAGTAAAGTCCATGAATATCTCTAGAGTAGACATTAAGTAACACGAGGAACAAAAAAAACACTGCGTTTTGAAGGTATGGACAGGGAATGCTGAACTTTATTCTGAGAATGATACAGTAAATATACAAGTGTAGTATATTTCATCAATGACAAAGTAATTTTCAAGTTTCATCATGGATATTATTTGCAGAGAGACCATATCATATGTTAAAGCTACTGGACAGTATGGATATGAGCACTGTTACACAAATTACTGAAGCTCTGGTACCTGAAAGTAGTCACATTTTATTAGTTGTGTTGGGTTGATAATACTTATCAAGTACAGTTCACTTTAGCACCCTCATCACTCACTTCAGTCCCAGTTCCAGAATATGATTCTTTCTTGTATGAAAATGTAGCATATTGCCAAACCACTCATTTATCTTTCACATTTGGTGGTGCTCAGTTCAATTCAATTCAATCTCTTTATTCGTCCATAACAACATACATTGTATGGATGTAGTCAATTACAATATAATTTTTTATATTTAATTTGTTACAAAAACTTGGATAATAAAAATGAATATTTCATATGAGTATATATAAATATTATTACTTTTCCATACTCAAATATTGTTCAATGTTATAAAAACTATGTATTAGTAAAAACTGTTTAAGATATATCTCAAATTTATGAAATTCTTTAATTTTCTTTATTGTAGAAGGTAATGCACTAAAATGTATTTTGGGCTGGTAGTTTACATATTTTTGGTAGAGTGCTCGTTTGTGGGTGTCTCTGTAAAAATACTCTCTGTTCCTTGTTTCGTGGTTATGAACCTGATTATTTAACGCTGAAAATTCCTGGTGAGTTTTCAGAAAGCAGACACATTCATAGATGTATAAGCTAGGAAGATTCATTATTTTAAGTTCTATAAATATTTCCCTGCATGACAGTCCACAGGGAACCCCTTTCATTATTCTAATAGCCCTTTTTTGAATTTTGAAAGGTTGTTTTGCCATACCTGTATTTCCCCAGAACATCACACCATATCTAAGCAAACAGTTCATATAAGGATAATAGGCACACAGCAATGATTCAGTGTTGCAACATTCCTGAAGCATTCTTAGCACATAGCAATATTTACTTAGTTTTTTACTCAATACTTCTAGATGCTTTTCCCATTTCAAGTGCTCATCCACCCACATACCTAGGAATTTTGGGTATGGAACCTGTGCAATAACATAGTTTCCTAACTCAGCTTTTACTCTTCTTCTAGCTTTACTTATAAAATTAAGAAATTCAACAACATCGTTTTATCCTATTTATGATGAAAGCATTATCGCTAAACCATTTTCCTGTCTCATTTATTGTCCTAGATACACTCTTCTGTAGTGTATCCTTGGTGTACCCTTTTATAAAAATGCTACTGTCATCGGTGAACATCACCATTTCTGCAACTGTCAGATGGTTTGCAAATCGTTTATATACACCGAGAACAACAGAGGGTCTAACACAGAACCCTGGGGAAATGCCATGAGTGGAAAGACTTACCTTAAGGGGAAAAAGGACAGGTATACACTCGCACACACACACATATTTATCCGCACATGTGCGAATTGGAATGTCTCCTTACCCTCTCCCTTAAAACCCACATCCTTTTGTCTTTCCCTCTCCTTCCCTATTTCCTGAAGAAGCAACCATTGGTTGTGAAAGCTTGAATTTTGTGTGTATGTTTGCGTTTGCTTGTGTGTCTATCGACCTCCTAGCGCTTTTGTTTGGTAAGTCACATCATCTTTGTTTTTAGATATATTTTTCCCACGTCGAATGTTTCCCTCATCTATAAAAACAAAGATGATGTGACTTACCAAACAAAAGTGCTGGCAGGTTGATAGACACACAAACATACACACAAAATTCGAGCTTTCGCAACCGGCAGTTGCTTCGTCAGGAAAGAGGAAAGGAGAGGGAAAGATGAAAGGTTGTGGGTTTTAAGGGAGAGGGTAAGGAGTCATTCCAATCCCGGGAGCGGAAAGACTTACCTTAGGGGGAAAAAAGGATAGGTATACACTCACACACACACACACATGTCCATCCGTACAAATATATATATATAACAATATTGGTCTGCTTGTGTCTGTGTATGTGCGGATGGATATGTGTGTGTATGTGTGTGCGAGTGTACACCTGTCCTTTTTTTCCCCTAAGGGAAGTCTTTCCGCTCCCGGGATTGGAATGACTCCTTACCCTCTCCCTTAAAACCCACATCCTTTCGTCTTTCCCTCTCCTTCCTGAAGAAGCAACCATCAGTTGCGAAAGCTAGTAATTCTGTGTGTGTGTTTGTGTGTTTTGTTAATGTGCCTGTCTGCCGGCGCTTTCCCGCTTGGTAAGTCTTGGAATCTTTGTTTTTAATATATTTTTCCCATGTGGAAGTTTCTTTCTATTTTATTTATATAACAATATATATATATATATATATATAAAACGATGAACAAAACACACGAACACACACACAGAATTACTAGCTTTTGCAACCGATGGTTGCTTCTTCAGGAAAGAGGGAAGGAGAGGGAAAGACGAAAGGATGTGGGTTTTAAGGGAGAGGGTAAGGAGTCATTCCAGTCCTGGGAGCGGAAAGACTTCCCTTAGGGGGAAAAAGGACAGGTGTACACTCGCACACACACACATATCCATCCGCACATACACAGACACAAGCAGACCAGTCTTTGCCACTCTTTGGATCAGAGCACTGGCAGGGCCATTTACTCAATACTGGAAGTCAATGCAGCTTCATAAGCATGGAACTAGTTAACAGTTTGGAATTATGAAACATCACCCACCAACCATTAGCTATTACAATATATGGGTAACCATGTCCATAAATCAGAGATTTGCTCACTTATGCTGTGCTTTGAAAGTGGGAACATGTACAGGTACTCACCAACTCCAACCGTTCCACAAGAATTGATAACCAAAACCTACATCATTCTGCTTCCAAGAGCAATGCCTTGTAGAGATTCCTTTTAGAGATTCTTATAGATGGAGATCAATACTGGAAGATAATAAAAAATGACCACTAATACATCTTGCTGATACTGTAATTCCAGATCTGAATGTATTTTGAATTGGCACATTACTGTGAACCATGTACACCTGTGGCAATACAAGGACATGCATCCCTTCTGCGACTTAGAAATAATGGTAATAAAACATCAACCAGAGTAACTGCCCTTGTCAAAACATGCCACTATTTAGCAAGAATTCCATGATACATTCCAAATGGAAGGTGGAGGAAGAGAGGTTTCAGTACAAAGAAAGAGAGATGTGATGATTTCCTCAAATCATCGCACTGCAGGAAAATAGTTCATACATTGACAAAGAAAATTTATTAACTTTCAATTTCATGAGATGTATCAATCTCAAATTTTGCTTTACATTCAGAATGAACAATTTAAAAATAATCAGTATGTAGGAAGCTACAATTGCTACTTTCTATCTTCCTCACAAGTGGCAGCAAGCAAAGACTGGGAGTTATGAAATGGGTAACTTTATTTGACATTTCATCATATTAAAATGATTCAGTGCCACATAATGACCCTGGATACAGGTCATAAACTATTGCCTGAAATATTGTCAATTTTATTTCACTTCAGGATGTTCCTGAAACAATGTCAGAGATGGCACTTGAGCTTTCTTACAACTGTCTTTCAACATCAGAGACAGAAACTGAATGATGTCCTTCTGGTTTCATATTAAGAAGAAAGAAATGTACTTTGGCAAACTATGAATTCTAATATAATAAAAGCACATGGAAAAGGGAAGGACAGTCACTCGCAGAACATACTATCATCTCAGGGCATAAATTGGGACATGGAATCATATTCAATCTTTTTCAATCACTATCTCATAACTGAGAAACTATGTGATGAACTTACTACAAAATGCCAGTTAATGCATATGACAGCAAGTTTATACAACTCTCAAGGGATATTTTCATCATTATCTATCACAGGAATGAGTCTTCCTCAGGATACATTGTGTAAAGGCATACAATGGGTTGAGATTCTGTCTACAGATGGAAAATTCTTACTTTGTGACTCACTCATTTGTTGACAGATGGTTAAAACTGTACAGTTAAACACCAGAAGCTTCATATGTTCAGGTATTTTGTGATGCATCAGAAAGAGCTTATGGAGCTGTACTGTACAGCAGAAGCTCTGAGACTATAAACATATTAGTTTGGCTGGTCAGCACTCATAAACAGAGTATTCCCTATCACAAAGGTGACACTTCTGCCATTTCAGTTTTTAAGTGCCTTACTCGGTTAAAGACTTCTGAGATATTTCAACAAATTAACTGGATTTTTTGTCAAAAATGTACTAATATGAAGTGATTCCATGTTTGGATATGAAGCAATATAAATTGCTGGGATATCTTTGTTTTTAACAGAATAAATGAAATTTTATTTGTTCTGATAATGTAAAAACATTTCATGCTAATAATATTGAACTAGCTTTGAGGGATGAAGTAGTGAAGGCAGCAGAGGATCAATTAGGTAAAAAGATGAGGGCTAGTAGAAATCCTTGGGCAACAGAAGAAATATTGAATTTAATTGATGAAAGGAGAAAATACAAAAATGCAGGCAAAAAGGAATGCAAATATCTCAAACATGTGATTGACAGGAAGTGTAAAATGGCTAAGCAGGAATGGCTAGAGGACAAATGTAAGGATGTAGAGGCTTATCTCATGAGGGGTAAGATTGATACTGCCTACAGAAAAATTAAAGAGTCCTTTGGTGAAAAGAGAACCATTTGTATAGAAGAGCGATGTACTTGAGGACAATCTTATGGAAATGGAAGAGGATGTAGATGAAGATGAGATGGGAGATATGATGCTGTGTGAAGAGTTTGACAGAGTACTGAAAGACCTGAGTTGAAACAAGGCCCCGAGCGTAGACAACATTCCATTAGAACTGCTGAAAGCCTTGGGAGAGCCAGTCCTTACAGAACTCTACCATCTGGTGAGAAAGATGTATGAGACAGGTGAAATACTCTCAGACTTCAAGAAGAATACAATAATTCCAATTCCAAAGAAAGGAGGTGTTGATAGATGTGAAAATTACCAAACGATCAGTTTCATAAGCCACGTCTGCAAAATACTAACACGATTTCTTTACAGACGAATGGAAAAACTGGTAGAAGCCAACCTCAGGGAAGATCAGATTGGATTCCGTAGAAATGTTGGAACAAGTGAGGTAATTCTGGGCCTACAACTTATCTTAGAAAGTAGATTAAGGACAGGCAAACCTACATTTCTAGGATTTGTAGACTTAGAGAAAGCTTTTGAAAATGTTGACTGGAATACTCTCTTTCAAATTCTGAAGGTGGCAGGGGTAAAATACAGGGAGCGAAAAGCTATTTACAATTTGTACAGAAACCAGATGGCATTTATAAGAGTCGAGGGTCATGAAAGGGAAGCAGTGGTTGGGAAGGGAGTGAGACAGGGTTGTAGCCTATCCCTGATGTTATTCAATCTGTATATTGAGCAAGCAGTAAAGGAAACAAAAGAAAAATTCATAGTAGGTATTAAAATCCATAGAGAAGAAATAAAAACTTTGAGATTCACTGACGACATTGTAATTATGTCAGAGACACTAAAGGACTTGGAAGAGCAGTTGAATGGAATGGACAGTCTTGAAAGGTGCATATAAGATGAACATCAACAGAAGCACAACTAGGATAATGGAATGTAGTGTAATTAAGTTGTCTGACGCTGAGGGAATTAGATTAGGAAATGAGACACTTAAAGTAGTAAAGGAGTTTCGCTATTTGGGGAGCAAAATAACTGATAATGGTCAAAGTAGAGAGGATATGGCAAGGAAAGTGTTCTTGAAGAAGAGAAATTTGTTAACATCAAGTAATGATTTAAGTGTCAGGAAGTCGTTTCTGAAAATATTTGTATGGAAGTGAAACGTGGACGATAAATAGTTTGGACAGGAAGAGAATAGAAGCTTTCGAATTGTGGTACTATAGAAGAATGCTGAAGATTAGATGGGTAGATCACATAACTAATGAGGAGATATTGAATAGAATTTGGGAGAAGATGAGTTTGTGGCGCAACTTGACTAGAAGAATGGATCGGTTGGTAGAACACGTTCTGAGGAATCAAGGGATCACAAGTTTAGTATTGGAGGGCAGTGTGGAGGGTAAAAATCGTAGAGGGAGACCTAGAGATGAATACACTAAGCAGATTCAGAAGTATGTAGGTCGCAATAGTTACTGGGAGATGAAGAAACTTGCACAGGATAGAGTAGCATGGAGAGCTGCTTCAAACCAGTCTCAGACTCAGTCTCAGACTCAGTCTCAGTCTCAGACTACAACAACAACAACAACAACAACAACAACAACAATATGTAACTGAAAGAGTTCTCTCATTTCTTTGAAGACATAAAGATTAACAAGAACATCATGGAAGTTCATTATACCATAAGCAACTCAATGGGAAGCCTGGTGGGAGCATGCTACAGGAACCACAAAACACTGCTTGAGAAAGGTTTTAAGAATATGTCTAATAGACTAGGGACCACTTAGAACTTCTCAGGTGGAAACAGTAGCCGCCATCAACTCACAACAATTGCACACTATGAGTCAAAAAGAATTGAAGACAAGCTATTCCTTAAGTAGTGAAAGGCTGACAGCAATACCTACCAATCCTCCATGCTCTAAATGATCAAATGAAATCAAGGCAAACAGAAAATCTGCAAAAAGACTTTATAACGAGATGGATGAAAGATTCTAAGCTCAAGATGATATCTTATCTTGAAGTTCAGCTTCTTAACAGGAAACCTGTGAGATGAGTCGGAGACATTGTACTTTTACAGAAAGCTCCGGAAAAGTTGGTTTTGAACACAGCCATGATATGATGTTTAGATTAGATTAGATTAGTTTTTTGTTCCGTAGATCTGTGTTGAGGAGGTCCGGGAACACAATTTTTTTTTTTTTTTTTTTAACCGGAAATAACAATTCTAATAGTATTAACAGTATGAGTATATAATACATCTTTTTTTAAAGCTGAAATCTTGTTGTTGTGATATTCAGTCCTGAGACTGGTTTGATGCAGCTCTCCATGCTACTCTATCCTGTGCAAGCTTCTTCATCTCCCAGTACTTACTGTAACCTACATCCTTCTGAATCTGCTTAGTGTATTTATTATCTCTTGGTCTCCCTCTACGTATTTTACCCTCCACACTGCCCTCCAATGCTAAATTTCTGATCCCTTGATGCCTCGAAACATGTCCTACCAACCGGCCCCTTCTTTTTGTCAAGTTGTGTCACAAACTCCTATTCTCCCCAATTCTATTCAATACCTCCTCATTAGTTATGTGATCTACCCATCTAATCTTCAGCATTCTTCTGTAGCACCACATTTTGAAAGCTTCTATTCTCTTCTTGTCCAAACTACTTATCGTCCATGTTTCACTTCCATACATGGCTACACTCCATACAAATACTTTCAGAAATGACTTCCTGACACTTAAATCCATACTCAATGATAACAAATTTCTCTTCTTCAGAAAAGCTTTCCTTGCCATTGCCAGTCTACATTTTATATCCTCTCTACTTTGACCATCATCAGTTATTTTGCTCCCCAAATAGCAAAACTCCTTTACTACTTTAAGTGTCTCATTTCCTAATCTAATTTCCTCAGCATCACCCGACTTAATTCGAGTACATTCTATTATCCTCGTTTTGCTTTTGTTGATGTTCATCTTATGTCCTCCTTTCAAGACACTGTTCATTCTATTCAAAGTAATAGTATGAGAATATACAATACATTATTTGTTTTTATTAAGAAATTCACAGTGGTGTGGAAGGAGTTGGCCACTAGTAAATCTTTCAGGCTCCTTTTAAACTGATCTTTATTTGTAACTCAATTTTTTATGTTTGCTGGCAAATTATTGAAAATGAGTGTTCCTGAGTAGTGGATCCATTTTTGAACTAAAGTAAGTAATTTTAAGTCCTTGTGCAGAACATTTTTGTTCCTGGTATTGTATGTGTGAACTGAGCTGTTTGTTGGAAAAAGAGATACAATATTTAGGACAAATATCATTAAGGAGTAAATATACTGAGAGGCAGTAGTTAGTATACCCAGTTCTTTGAAGAGGTTTCTACAGGACATCTGTGAATTTACTCCACAAATAATATGTATTTCATGCTTTTGGACTCTGAAAACTTTTGTTTGACTTGAAGAGTTACCCCAAAATATTATACCATATGACATTATGGAATGAAAGTAGGCAAAGTGTGCAAGCTTTTTCATTTTTATATCGCCTATGTCTGCTAACACTTGAATTGCAAATACAGATTTGTTAAGGTGTTTCTGCAGTTCTGTGGTGTGCCCCTCCCAACTGAATTTATCATCGAGTTGTAATCCCAGGAATTTAAGACTGTCAACCTCTTCTATCTGCTCTTCTTCATACTTTATGCATATGCTGGGTGGGAACCTCTTACAGGTTCTGAATTGCATATAGTAAGTCTTTTTGAAGTTTAATCTGAGTGAGTTGGCTTTAAACAATTTATTAATATCCATGAAAATGTAATAGCAGATCTTCCTAGAACCACATTCGACATACTATTTATTGCAATACTTGTGTCATCTCCAATCAAAATGAACTCTGCTTCTGGCAGTATAACTGATGAGAGATCATTAATGTACACAAGAAAAAGCAATGGCCCTGAGATGGATCTTTGTGGGACACCACATGTAATTTCTTCCCATTCTGATGATAACTGGTAAAATTAAATTAAAAACAAAGATTCCAAGACTTACCAAGCGGGAAAGCGCCGGTAGATAGGCATAATAAAATAACACACAAACACACACACAAAATTACGAGCTTTCGCAACCGGCGGTTGCTTCGTCAGAAAAGAGGGAAGGAGAAGGAAAGATGAAAGGATGTGGGTTTTAAGGGAGAGGGTAAGGAGCCATTCCACTCCTGGGAGCGGAAAGACTTACCTTAGGGGGAAAAAAGGATAGGTATATACTCGCACACACACACACACACACACACACACACACACACACACACACACACACACACACATATCCATCCATACATATACAGACACAAGCAGACATATTTCAAGGCCACATGAGTGAAAAAAGTTAAAAAGCGTTAAAAATATATTTTTGTTCATTAAAAAAACCATAAACAGAAAAAACACACTTCCATATTTATTTATTCATACATAATGTATGAGTACCCTGTAAATATATATCTATACACCATGTGCGTCTTGTAAATAGAATGCTTCTCATCCCGTACAGTAAGTCTTCCCCTACCCGCAGTTCTGGGAGACTTTCCCAAAACGTATCCCTTTCCCTAGGCCTCTCCAGTCCTTCACGCTTCTTCCTTCAACATCAACTCTTCTGCCTGAAGAAGGAGCCACTGGCTCCGAAAGCTTACCAATCACAACAGTCTTTTATGTGCGTGTACTGCTGCCACTTGGTGAATAGATTTATTATCTGTCCAATTAAATAGATTTTTTTAAATAATTGGTTGTTTTCCTTGTAAATAGAATGGTTTTTAAGTTTTTTCACCTGCTGCTAGCCATCCAAATCAGATTAGTTTTTAATTGTACATGTATATCTATATAGCTCACAATCCATCAGAATTTTATTATTGTAAAAGAAGCTGCTATTAGGGCTGTGGAAATTAGATTCTAAGTGTGCACAGTACATCAGAATTACTATAAATTCTGCCTGGACTGTGGAATTTAGTTGTAGTAAAAAAGTATCTCCACATTAGTTTTTAGCGTAGATTTATAAATCGGCAAAAATCTACTTCAAATCCTGAAAGTAGCCCATAAGCATTTTTAGAGGTATGCAACTGTTCTATCCGCTGAATCGTCTATGAACCATCCCGCATTTTCTAAACATTCAAGTACATTGGCGATGCAGAGGCGTATGTTTTAATGGTTGAGGTTATGCCGAGATTTCGTGTACGATCGATGACACACCCACTGAGTTCATAGCGTATCTCTTGAACCAGGAATGCTAAATCGTTACGCGTAAGCCTGGATCCCACTGTAGTGCTGTCATCGGTTTTCTTCAACGATACCTCCAAATATATGAAACTCTTTCATGGAAGCGTCTTTGCGCTGTATGGCAATCCTAATTTCATCCCTTTTGTTAAATTGTGGTTGAAGCACAAGGTTTATGCGAGAAGTATTCTTGGCAAGTAATTCGCTCATCATAGTCTTTTGGATGATTATATTGAGTGAGGACATCATTGCAGGATTTCAAGCTGAGTTAAGAAACTTGTAGTTCGCACATGTCATCACTTTGCGGTTTGGTAGCGAAGTGACCTGCTGTGGACTATGTACACTGATTTTATACTGCGCGCCCATCCCACCTTAGATGTAATCATACAATGATTTCCTCACCATGGAAGTCAAAAAGTTGATTATTTTGGTCCACAATATGCAAATCCAAATAGTCCGAAGTCTGAACTGCCACTGGAAGGTATATTGCATTGGTGAGAGTCTCAACAATCTTATATCCTGTAGCAACTGAGGAGAAGAACCTGTAAATACACTCCTGAAAATTGAAATAAGAACACCGTGAATTCATTGTCCCAGGAAGGGGAAACTTTATTGACACATTCCTGGAGTCAGATACATCACATGATCACACTGACAGAACCACAGGCACATAGACACAGGCAACAGAGCATGCACAATGTCGGCACTAGTACAGTGTATATCCACCTTTTGCAGCAAAGCAGGCTGCCATTCTCCCATGGAGACGATCGTAGAGATGCTGAATGTAGTCCTGTGGAACGGCTTGCCATGCCATTTCCACCTGGCGCCTCAGTTGGACCAGCGTTCGTGCTGGACGTGCAGACCGCGTGAGACGACGCTTCATCCAGTCCCAAACATGCTCAATGGGGGACAGATCCGGAGATCTTGCTGGCCAGGGTAGTTGACTTACACTTTCTAGAGCACGTTGGGTGGCGCGGGATACATGCGGACGTGCATTGTCCTGTTGGAACAGCAAGTTCCCTTGCCGGTCTAGGAATGGTAGAACGATGGGTTCGATGACGGTTTGGATGTACCGTGCACTATTCAGTGTCCACTCGACGATCACCAGATGTGTACGGCCAGTGTAGGAGATCGCTCCCCACACCATGATGCCGGGTGTTGGCCCTGTGTGCCTCGGTCGTATGCAGTCCTGATTGTGGCGCTCACCTGCACGGCGCCAAACACGCATACGACCATCATTGGCACCAAGGCAGAAGCGACTCTCATCGCTGAAGACGACACGTCTCCATTCGTCCCTCCATTCACGCCTGTCGCGACACCACTGGAGGCGGGCTGCACGATGTTGGGGCGTGAGCGGAAGACAGCCTAACGATGTGCGGGACCCTAGCCCAGCTTCATGGAGACGGTTGCGAATGGTCCTCGCCGATACCCCAGGAGCAACAGTGTCTCTAATTTGCTGGGAAGTGGCGGTGCGGTCCCCTACGGCACTGCGTAGGATCCTACGGTCTTGGCGTGCATCCGTGCGTCGCTGCGGTGCGGTCCCAGGTCGACGGGCACGTGCACCTTCCGCCGACCACTGGCGACAACATCGATGTACTGTGGAGACCTCACGCCCCACGTGTTGAGCAATTCGGCGGTACGTCCACCCGGCCTCCCGCATGCCCACTATACGCCCTCGCTCAAAGTCCGTCAACTGCACATACGGTTCACGTCCACGCTGTCGCGGCATGCTACCAGTGTTAAAGACTGCGATGGAGCTCCGTATGCCACGGCAAACTGGCTGACACTGACGGCGGCGGTGCACAAATGCTGCGCAGCTAACGCCATTCGACGGCCAACACCGCGGTTCCTGGTGTGTCCGCTGTGCCGTGCGTGTGATCATTGCTTGTACAGCCCTCTCGCAGTGTCCGGAGCAAGGATGGTGGGTCTGACACACCGGTGTCAATGTGTTCTTTTTTCCATTTCCAGGAGTGTAGTTTTAATCAGACTGTCGTTGAGATAGGAGTTCGTCGCAAAGTTACATTCGACTCGGGTTGTGCTGACAGGCAGTATGTCCACAGTCTGATCTGACTTGTAAAATTTACTAGGATCCTTCTTCAAAACCTGTCCTTTTGTACAAACCAGAAGGCGTCCTACTGAACCTTTCTTGTTAAAGTCAATCGTTGTATTCACAGTCCTTACTTCAGATTTAAGTGTACTGATGTTTGAACGTAGCTCAATACCTTCTGCAGACTGTTTTAAGACTTCGTTTAAATCATCAATATCGTATGCACCAGGTTTTATTTCCACAATGTCTTTTTCACCATTAATATCCAGATGCAATTTGTTGTTAGCCTCAGTGGTATTTAGGATGCTGTTGTACGTCTCCAGTCCAATCAATACAATACTATATTCATCAATGCTCAAATCAATTGGTGGGAAGTAAAACAGGTGATGGTTCTTTCAAAGTCAAAGTGTACGACACTGCATCTGAACCTCAACTGATGAAGGAATGTTTAAAGCTGTAGCTTATATATTCTTCTTCTTCTTCTTCTTTGTAAATGTCAAGAGGAACAAGATGCATAGATGTCTGCAGAGGTGTGTATTAAAGTCCTGATAGCTCCGAAAATTGTAGAACACACGTCTTTTGCGAGTGTAATTCTTCTGACGGTGGGATGTCATCAAATGAGTCCAAATAGTAGACGGTATTTGCATTTTTCATAACATATGACACCTAGTGGGTGCTGGGGCCTCCAGCAACATTCACCAGTTTTCCGCATTGTCTTCGGTAATGTATTCCACATAAACACACCACAGAATCTTGGAATGTTGAGTTTTTTTCTAAAAAGCTTAAGAAGATCCGTGTTTGTGAGCAGTCGGTCTGGTAGGACTGTTAATGGGCTTTTTATTTATTTATGAATAGACAAAGTCCTTCCCTCTTTGCTTTCAGGTATCGTCCTTTTCCGATGGCTGCTGCTTCCGTCATGCGGTTATACTTTCTTGCTGCTTCTAGTTGTTCTTGGGAGTTTTGCACGTTCTTGACTGTTCCAGTAATATCCGCAGTACCATCAGCCACTGAGAGAGCTGAACTGGCTGGGATGAGGAATTGAAGAAAACCACCTGATGTCTTGGGTGATGGTAGAACTCGAGGTGCTTTAACGGATCCTCTTCTTATTCCAACACACATCTGCTTCAGGGCACTTTTAGCTGCATACATCGCTGTCAGGATATAGTTCATCAAACACCCGTTCTTTTTCATCTTCGTCTTCTTCTTCTTATTCAGTACACGACGTCTAGCATTCATAGCTCGCTTGAAATTCAACGCCCCTAAGCTCAACTTAATTTTATCACGCATGGTTTTATCAACTATAAATGCTGCAACGCGATGGCTTGTACGAATATCCTTTCTTCTGCGTATCGCCTTAGTCTTATCAGCTAAAATCCTGTCTGCAACGTGACAACTTGGGAGATCTTTATTTGCAGCGTATGCAATGCCGTGTTCCATACACGCTTTGTCGAACTGATTGATCCCCTTATTACCTAGTGCCAAGCGTTTTTGAAGCTTTGTTCCAGGTCCACAGTAGTTACGTCACGGAATGTGTAATTCCACTGCTAGTTTGTCTATAATACCACCACGTCCCCTAATGCGTCTCCTATCATGCATGTTACACTACTGTGGCGGTTGTGCTCTATGCACTCTGTTATATAACAAATCATCAGCACCAATCCCGCTGGTTTGTGCTACAGGACTTATGACACGCTCTATGAGAAACACAAACGGTTCAGAGCTTTCCTACGTTTTCTCGGTGTGGAACCAACGCGCAATTTCTTCATCTTTACTATGATCTGGGATCAGTTCTCTGCACCTTGGAAACTGTAACTATCACTTTTGACCAGTTTGATAGACATGCTTTGTCAATTTCCGTCTTGTCTTTTGAGATACGTACCAAACCACCTACATTAAACTTCTGTTTATGTAGATCCAGCATTTTAATGTGACAGTACACCGTATCCATGAGCCCATTATCACGAGCGTCGATTAGTCTCAGTTTTATTGAGCTATGTTTGGCTCGATTATAATGAGAAATTATTTCTGGGACGATATTTATCCATTTGTAAGAGATGTGAAGATTAAAAGGCATCCACATTTGACTTTTTATTGTTTTGTTTAGACGTTCCACGATACTCGCTTCTGGTGCATGAATGTTGAGTAGTGATGTATTTCATACCGCTGCATCACGGTCTCGGAATACCTATTGTCAAACTCTCCATCGTGATCGTTTTGGAAGTTGTCCGGGCATCGATTCGTTCCTGTCTGCAGCAAACGTTCAAACACATCTGCGACATTTCTCCCCATTTTTATTTTAACAGGTAATGTCCAGGCAAATTTAGAGTATGTATCAATGACCTTTAAAATATATTTGAATCCATTATTCTCATGTGAATATTCCCTCATATCTACAAGGTCAGCCTACCATAAGTCATCCAAACCTTTAATCATAACAGGTCTATGAGGGTATGTTTTGCATGCTGGTTCGTGCAATTCTCGAACTACTGACTTTTTTTTATGATACATCTCTCTCTAGCGTCAGAGATTACTGAAACAACCTCATTCGAATGAGCTGTATTATCTGCAGCAGGTAATGCCATCAGCAGATGTAGTCGATCTATTAGCTCGTCAGGTCGTCATAATATGCACACTGCGGGATCAAATTGTTCACTGCTTTACGCTCATGTCAGTACCATCGCAGCTGCTGCACCTTGTTGGTGTTGTTCCCACCATCAAGTATTGGTTTTATAATGGTTTTATATGTCTTGTTGCTCTGACTTTTTGCGATCTTATGTATGTCAGTCAAATGCAGCATTTCACGGTACATTTCCCCATCATTAACTGAATAATTTATGGTTTTTTTCGTGGATCTTAGGAAAATAAGATTCAGTAAGCCAGGCATGCTCTCAAACCGCCTGTCACCAATCTGTATTGTGTCATCAGTTAAATTTATAGGCTATGTACCCAGCATGTACGGTCTTCCTCTGCTGACGCCGAATGTCCTATCTATCTAGCCAGGGGCATGACGGATAATGAATTCGTTAATGGCACATCATCGTTATCGTGTGCTTTTGTTTTGCTGAGTGCTGCCTGAGAGATTCAAAAACCAGCTTAAAGGTCTCTAACCTTAGCAACCGTAATTTCTCTCGAACGGCTTTCTCCGCCTCAATGGCTTTCTGCTTCGTTGACATCTCGGTGTATACTAATCAGACACCTCTGCAGCGTAAGGCTTTATACATCCGCTCTTATTCCTCTTATTATGTGACTGCTCCACCTTCTCACCAACAAGGGCCTCTACATCTATTTTTCCCTCAATAGCTTCGACGTTTTCAGGTAAGTAGGTTACTTTTTTTATCGATTTCATTAACTACCTCATTTAATGCGTTGATCATTCTCAGAAGAGTCTGGTAATACGTTTCTAGCTCCCTGAGCGTACTTTCAGCTCTGTTCACGATAGCTCAATTTTCACATCCATGTACAAACGAACGTTCTATCTACGTACACCCATTCTCTCTGGTTGAAAGCTAGACATGCGCTCGAATTTGTCAATGGTGCAGCGTATACTGTTCTATTGTACTCACCTCTCTTACCGGGCTATATATACAGAAACTCTTCGAAGTTCCGTCTGTACCTACCACCATTCAGTTTTCTAGTTTTATCAACAATGAGAAAGGCTGGCCTCTGTGGCCGAGCGGTTCTAGGCGCTTCAGTCCGGAACCGCGCTGCTGCTACGGTCGCAGATTCGAATCGTGCCTCAGGCGTGGATGTGTGTGATGTCCTTAGGTTAGTTAGGTTTAAGTAGTTCTAAATTCTAGGGGACTGATGACCTCAGATGTTAAATCCCATAGTGCTCAGAGCCATTTGCATTTTGAATAATGAAAAACCCATACTGTGAATGCTTTCAGCTATCGGCATATGTCTTTACAAAACCATTGAACGACATGTCAGTTCCTACATGTGGTTACTAACTGTGTTTTAAATTCAGCTTGTCTTGTTTGAAGGCTATAATGAGGTTTGCATTATCCCTAACCAACTCTTTCGGGATTCTGGAATATGTTTGACTTAGATAACCATGGACCTTGCCGTTGGTGGGGAGGCTTGCGTGCCTCAGCGATACAGATGGCCGTACCGTAGGTGCAACCACAACGGAGGGGTATCTGTTGAGAGGCCAGACAAACATGTGGTTCCTGAAGAGGGGCAGCAGCCTTTTCAGTAGTTGCAGGGGCAACAGTCTGGATGATTGACTGATCTGGCCTTGCAACATTAACCAAAACGGCCTTGCTGTGCTGGTACTGCGAACGGCTGAAAGCAACGGGAAACTACAGCCGTAATTTTTCCCGAGGACATGCAGCTTTACTGTATGATTAAATGATGATGACATCCTCTTGGGTAAAATATTCCGGAGGTGAAATAGTCCCCCATTCGGATCTCCGGGCGGGGACTACTCAGGAGGATGTCGTTATCAGGAGAAAGAAAACTGGCGTTCTACGGATCGGAGCGTGGAATGTCAGATCCCTTAATCGGGCAGGTAGGTTAGAAAATTTAAAAAGGGAAATGGATAGGTTAGAGTTAGATATAGTGGGAATTAGTGAAGTTCGGTGGCAGGAGGAACAAGACTTCTGGTCAGGTGAATACAGGGTTATAAACACAAAATCAAATAGGGGTAATGCAGGAGTAGGTTTAATAATGAATAGGAAAATAGGAATGCGGGTAAGCTACTACAAACAGCATAGTGAACGCATTATTGTGGCCAAGATAGATACGAAGCCCACACCTACTACAGTAGTACAAGTTTATATGCCAACTAGCTCTGCAGATGATGAAGAAATTGAAGAAATGTACGATGAAATAAAAGAAATTATTCAGATAGTGAAGGGAGACGAAAATTTAATAGTAATGGGTGACTGTAATTCGAGTGTAGGAAAAGGGAGAGAAGGAAACATAGTAGGTGAATATGGATTGGGGCTAAGAAATGAAAGAGGAAGCCGCCTAGTAGAATTTTGCACAGAGCACAACTTAATCATAACTAACACTTGGTTTAAGAATCATGAAAGAAGGTTGTATACGTGGAAGAACCCTGGAGATACTAAAAGGTATCAGATAGATTATATAATGGTAAGACAGAGATTTAGGAACCAGGTTTTAAGTTGTAAGACATTTCCAGGGGCAGATGTGGACTCTGACCACAATCTATTGGTTATGACCTGTAGATTAAAACTGAAGAATCTGCAAAAAGGTGGGAAATTAAGGAGATGGGACCTGGATAAACTGAAAGAACCAGAGGTTGCACAGAGTTTCAGGGAGAGCATAAGGGAACAATTGACAGGAATAGGGGAAAGAAATACAGTAGAAGAAGAATGGGTAGCTCTGAGGGATGTAGTAGTGAAGGCAGCAGAGGATAAAGTAGGTACAAAGACGAGGGCTGCTAGAAATCCTTGGGTAACAGAAGAAATATTGAATTTAATTGATGAAAGGAGAAAATATAAAAATGCAGTAAATGAAGCAGGCAAAAAGGAATACAAACGTCTCAAAAATGAGATCGACGGGAAGTGCAAAATGGCTAAACAGGGATGGCTAGAGGACAAATGTAAGGATGTAGAAGCTTATCTCACTAGGGGTAAGATAGATACTGCCTACAGGAAAATTAAAGAGACCTTTGGAGAGAAGAGAACCACGTGTATGAATATCAAGAGCTCAGATGGCAGCCCAGTTCTAAGCAAAGAAGGGAAGGCAGAAAGGTGGAAGGAGTATATAGAAGGTTTATACAAGGGCGATGTACTTGAGGACAATATTATGGAAATAGAAGAGGATGTAGATGAAGACGAAATGGGAGATACGATACTGCGTGAAGAGTTTGACAGAGCACTGAAAGACCTGAGTCGAAACAAGGCCCCCGGAGTAGACAACATTCCATTAGAACTACTGACGGCCTTGGGAGAGCCAGTCATGACAAAACTCTACCAGCTGGTGAGCAAGATGTATGAGACAGGCGAAATACCCTCAGACTTCAAGAAGAATATAATAATTCCAATCCCAAAGAAAGCAGGTGCTGACAGATGTGAAAATTACCGAACTATCAGTTTAATAAGCCACGGCTGCAAAATACTAACGCGAATTCTTTACAGACGAATGGAAAAACTGGTAGATGCGGACCTCGGGGAGGATCAGTTTGGATTCCGTCGAAATGTTGGAACACGTGAGGCAATACTGACCTTACGACTTATCTTAGAAGAAAGATTAAGAAAAGGCAAACCTACGTTTCTAGCATTTGTAGACTTAGAGAAAGCTTTTGACAATGTTGACTGGAATACTCTCCTTCAAATTCTAAAGGTGGCAGGGGTAAAATACAGGGAGCGAAAGGCTATTTATAATTTGTACAGAAACCAGATGGCAGTAATAAGAGTCGAGGGGCATGAAAGGGAAGCAGTGGTTGGGAAAGGAGTGAGACAGGGTTGTAGCCTCTCCCCAATGTTATTCAATCTGTATATTGAGCAAGCAGTAAAGGAAACAAAAGAAAAATTTGGAGTAGGTATTAAAATTCATGGAGACGAAGTAAAAACTTTGAGGTTCGCCGATGACATTGTAATTCTGTCAGAGACGGCAAAGGACTTGGAAGAGCAGTTGAACGGAATGGACAGTGTCTTGAAAGGAGGATATAAGATGAACATTAACAAAAGCAAAACGAGGATAATGGAATGTAGTCAAATTAAATCGGGTGATGCTGAGGGAATTAGATTAGGAAATGAGACACTTAAAGTAGTAAAGGAGTTTTGCTATTTAGGAAGTAAAATAACTGATGATGGTCGAAGTAGAGAGGATATAAAATGTAGACTGGCAATGGCAAGGAAAGCGTTTCTGAAGAAGAGAAATTTGTTAACATCGAATATAGACTTATGTATCAGGAAGTCGTTTCTGAAAGTATTTGTTTGGAGTGTAGCCATGTATGGAAGTGAAACATGGACGATAACTAGTTTGGACAAGAAGAGAATAGAAGCTTTCGAAATGTGGTGCTACAGAAGAATACTGAAGATAAGGTGGATAGATCACGTAACTAATGAGGAGGTATTGAATAGGATTGGGGAGAAGAGAAGTTTGTGGCACAACTTGACTAGAAGAAGGGATCGGTTGGTAGGACATGTTTTGAGGCATCAAGGGATCACAAATTTAGCATTGGAGGGCAGCGTGGAGGGTAAAAATCGTAGAGGGAGACCGAGAGATGAGTACACTAAGCAGATTCAGAAGGATGTAGGTTGCAGTAGGTACTGGGAGATGAAGCAGCTTGCACAGGATAGAGTAGCATGGAGAGCTGCATCAAACCAGTCTCAGGACTGAAGACAACAACAACATAGATAAAATACATCAGCACCCATATGACGACCGACAGAGATATATTTTCGAATTTCGTCATGGTTTTCCAAAACAACGTCGTCAAATATGAACACAGTGTTGGCTTTATATTTTCATGTGGAGGAATATCGCTGCTTTCACTGAATTTCATGTATGTAACGCCTTTTACACCAAGCAGCATCCCCTGTAATAACTGATACATGGAATGAAACAGTGTTTTTGAGAATACACAAACAGTTCGGACTGAGTCTACGTTTGTTAGCAGCGTCATGAGGACATTTGTCTTGCCACAATTGGACTGACTTACAATTGTTATTCGTATATTATCAGGAAGGAGTATTCCATTCTGCTTCTCCTTCAGGTCTTCTTTTGCATCTTCAGAGGACTAGTCACCAACAACAAAGTCTTGATGCATCACCCACCTGGAAACGATATCGATATGTCAGGTTTTGGTGTGCAATGGGATTTTATAGAAAAATGAAGCGTGTAATAATAATAATAATAATAATAATAATAATAATAATAATAATAATAATAATAATAATATATGTAGCAACTATAGCGCAATCATCTTACTGGTGAGCTACAATGGTATATGTAGCCACTATAGCGCAATCATCTTACTGAATGAGCTACAATGGCTACATCTTGCATAATATAATGATGGGGTAGTTAAATAAGAAAAACAACAAAGATATGCGATTACATCTATTTTATTTACATTTCAGCAATGATACATAGGCTGACCTTACATCATCAACAACAAAAACTACTTATTGATTTTTTGCTGTATTTCCCCAATAACTGTTTTTTGTATGCAGTGAATTCTGCATGTATTTATTTCAAACTGCTGGGTGGTTATTTAGCTTCTTCTTTTGATGCTGCAGTTATGCAGTGTTCTATACCATCTGCATGCACACACTATGTACAGTGACAGCTGACGATGTCTCTGTACACAGTTTGAACACACAGCAGCCCATAGTCCAGTTTTTCTGGCACAAGGGATAGCACCATCCGTAGATCGAACAAGTTTGTAATGGTGCAGCATTGTAGATAAATAGGTTGGTCTCCAGATCTTACCATGAGTGTCATGCCATCATACAATGATGTTACAGAAAGCGTCGGAACTGCACGGTAAATGTCCAGAGATCGAATACTCAGAGGTCATCTGTTGGTTGATGTAATGTTCTGCACGATACAGTTCATCCCATTCCAGATACGTAAACTGAACATTAGTACTTCTCGATGCATTTTCAATCTCTAACACAACACAACAGTCACTGTCCACTGATGCTTCTATGCCAATACTTAAGCGCTTTGAACCACTAGCTGTCAAATTGTAAGTTGAAGTGAAAAACATTAGAGCACTGGGAGGAATCAGCAGCTTCACATCCACCACATCAACACTTTGTCCTTGCAGTAACATAAGATGTTTTGGGGTAGTGCATATGGTCAGATGGTTCAAATGGCTCTGAGCACTACGGGACTTAACATCTGAGGTCATTAGTTGCCTAGAACTTAGAACTATGTAAACCTAACTAACCTAAGGACGTCACACACATCCATGACTGAGGCAGGATTCGAACCTGCGGCTGTAGCAGTCGCGCGGTTATAGACTGAAGCGCCTAGAACTGCTCGGCCACAGCAGCCGGCGGTGCATATGTTGGACACCAACACTGATCCACACTGTGTGGAGGGTCCCCAGCACAGTTGTTCTGAGAGTCAGGGACTTGCTGGGCCACTACTGGTGGTGATCCTGTCAGGCCAGAGTTCGCTGCAAGTCCCAGTGAGACGATTGTGGCTGCTGCTGGTCGAGACATCCCAGAGGTCACTGAACAAAGAAGAAGGAGAAACAATAAGAATCCACAAACAATGAAATAGAGTTGAACAAAGAAAGGGAACTTGACACATAAGAGGAGGAGGAACCGCTACATGCAGTAATAGTGGCAACAACATGTAATGAGTACTTAATTTTATGTTTCTTCTGTGACTGAGAGGCAGATGAGGATCTTGTCTTCTGGTGATGCCTCATAGTTCTTCTTCTTCCACAGACTGACTGCGACTGGGAGTGGTGAACTATCTCATTCGCCTTGTATCCCCTGCATCACCATATATGACCAGAATTTAAGTATTTATTGACTTCAGCTGTATTTCTAGAACCATTCTCAGACAGGCATATGGCCTGGAGGGAGTTATTGTGTGTGTCGGAATCCCACAGGGTTTTACTGGATAAATGCTGCTTTGTTTGTGGGTCAGTCTGACTGTGACTGACGGTATGTGTAGACCCAGCAGTGGAACGCAACAGGATGAGAAAGAGAGAGAGAGAGCATTGTTTCGACAGCAATTTCTGAATTGCTATTGTTCAGGGATTAGTGTGACATCTGGTCTCTCAGTTGTAGGGCCCAAGCGGACACCTTTTGGACACCTGCACGTGGTGCGGCCACTGGTAGACACGTCACTTTGCAGGGCCCCCAGTCCACCCCGACTACAGGCAGTCTTCATGGGTGGTGTGAGCCAGCACTGGGTGTGGGATTATGGATGATCCGTGCTTTGCGATCGAAAGGTGTAATTTTATGTGATGATTGCTTCATGACAGTATTCCTTGCACGGTCAGTGTAATAAAAAACGACCGATTCAATTACTTCTTTTCGGTGTAATTTACAAGGCCTGCATCATCCCAAACAACAGAGAATGATGGGCAAGAGAGATCCAACCCATACAAACTGATTTTTTTAATAAATAAGCAATATACATTCTGCTACATAACTGAATTTCCTGTCATGAAATCCTTCCTCTACAGCATGGACTGAGTTCTTTTCCTGCCAATTTCCAGATAGGGGAGGGGAGGATTGGGGGTTTATCAGAGGTGGAGGGGTTAATTAATTTATCAATTTAATTACATAGTCAATTAAATTAATAGAGTTAAAAGGGGCTATTCAAATAACTCAGTCCTGAAAGTATACCCATATCAGCGAAGGTAGGGGGAAGATTGGTGGTTTCCTGAGGGATTGGGAGGAGAAGGTGGAGGGTTGGGGGAACAATAGGTTAAGGACCTGTCAATGAAAATGAAGCAATATTACCAGGGTTCATAATCCTCTTAGCAGAACAATAGGTTAAGGACATGCCAATCAAAAGAGAACCACAGCTTCTCCCCTGAATGCATACTTCCCCTGAATGTAGGCAACCTGCACCACCAAACTGTGCTCATGCCCGTTTTGTCCCACTACTCAGGTGCTGCTGGCTACAGAGTCTTCGTTATGCGAATGGCCACCACAGGCGGTAGACTTGTCAACTCTAGAGAGCCTAGTCAGCTCTCATGTATTCATTACCAGAATAGCAAACAGAAAACGAACAAGAGAGAGGAAATATCTGTGTGTGTGACCTTGGTGGTAATATACTCTATAAGCTAATGTTTTGAATTTAATAAGAGATAATTTACTTGAAGTTGGAAAAATATAATTAACCTTTATTCGGATTTCTGGGACTGCTTTTTCTGGTGCAAAAGATCGAAGCATGTCTCTCATGATGTTCTGAAGACTTAGCAATATTTTGATTTATTCGGCACCATCACTGAAAATGACAATTCATGCAAGTAAGTGATTGTGGCAGAAGAACCATCATTGCTTAAATATCATTTTTGATTCTGTGAATAAAGTCGCCTAGATCGCTTAACACATATCATTATAGCACCTGACAAATGCCCAGGCACTCATTTTGCCACTTTTGTAGTAGAAATGAAACCTTATACGTACACCTGCAGTAGATTCTCTGTAAGAAAATCCTGGACAATTTCTGCACACTGGGGCAGCTGTTTCACATTGGTAGCACTCATTTCACAACACTTCCCACAAAAGTAAGGTAATTTGACGTCACGTGAAATACTGACGACAGCATGAACTGCTATCGACTTCGGGTAGTGTTTGATATGGGTCTCTCACAAGACTTCATGCACGTGTTTTGGAGACTTTTACAAAAACACGTCATTCTAGGAATGATTTATAATAATCATCGTTATAATTAAATGCCACAGTACGGTGTCCTAAGGAAACGGAGCGCTGAAAATTCATCAGAAACACCTCATCATTATCATTAAATGTGAATTAATAGCGCATCAACAATATAAACTTCCAAGAGGTAAAGGGGTGTTTTCCAACGGGATAATCCTTGCTCACTTACCTCTGTCATGACACAACATGTTCTTAGAGTGTCGATATATTACGTTCGCCTGTTCGATTACCACATCTGTCTCCAGCCAAGCACATATGTGACATCATAGGACAACTCAGCGTCATACACAACTAGCATTAACAGTCCATGTACTGACCGACCAAGTGGAACAGGCATGGAAGTCCATCCTACAAACTGACATCCATCACCGTACAACACAATGCATGCACGTTTACATGTTTGCATTCAAGATTACGGCGTTTACACCGGTTACTAATGTACCATAATTTGGCATTTGCAGTGTCTTATCTTGCAATGTCTTATCTTACATTAACCTGCGATCTTGCAGTGCTAATCGCTCAAAGATGTTAACCATCCAGATGTATTCTCGTAATTTCATTATTCTACACTAATTATTTTTTTAAGTGATTTTTTTTCCTGTCAGTGTATGATGAATTTTCTTAGTTATCATTCTGCTCATGGATGGGAAATTTAGCCGATTACTTTGTGTGGGTGCAGTTTAGTCACTGATCGGCCGTCAAGATAAATAAGAACCGTGGCGAAATAAAGCTTACAATCTCTTTTCTGTTGCTTCCTTGATCAGACCATACCGAACTACAGAAAGAAGCCTGTCTACGACCATGACTCACATATTTCGTAGTCAATTCTCAAAACATAAACATGACTGTAGTGTATGTGCCAGTCATCCGTCTTCAATTCCCATAAGGCTATCCCCTCTCTCTGATGCAAAACTCACTCAAATCTATAGGAAAAGAGGAAACAACGACGGCTTGCTGATTCTGCATTCAGCGTTGCACGATGGAGCAATTCTACTACACTTGGAAGAACACAGCCGTGCTATATTGTACGTGTGCACGCCTATGTTTAATCGTAGAAACGTAAGTTTAGAAGGCTACCATTATCTGTGCTTGAACACAGGACAAATTTTGAAATTTCAAGGTGGAAAAAATTCACTTTCTAGGAATGGAACCTTCTCAAAGTCTACGTGATCAACACAATGCCACAGGCAATCAAAAAGCTACGAATTCTGATATCCAGTTGGTATACTACAGAACAATACGCAAACTGGAGAGATGAGACTTATTTTGTTGCAGTCCTAGACTGCTAAAGGTTGATTCTACCGTCCAGTTCGAGGATGGTTTTGAGAGGAGTCCCACAGTCGTCTAGTCGTACATTGCCTCTGGGCTTCACTTGACCCAATCAACCTGAACAAGCAGCTTTCAAAACAAATTTTGTTTAATTTCGGTTATGCCAGTCAACAACAGCAGGAAATAGCGTCGACGTAAATAACAAAGTCTCTAATTTCGTTGAGAGACTCTGTAACCTATACGATGAACGAGCGCTCCTTAAAACAGTAGAAGTAAGGAGAAAACCTTCGCCATGGCTCACAGATCATCTCAAACACCTCATGAGTGTCGGAGACGCAGCATACAGGAAATAGAAGTGGTATCCGACATCTGATAATTACACCACATACAAAGAGATAAGCAACCGAGTAAGTCAATCCGAAGTAAATGCAAAACTCAGGTATACCCACTCGCTAACTGAGGACTTTCAAGACCTGGCGTAATGTAGTAAAATCTGCGAGGCCTAGGAATAGTCAAACCTAAAACTGCTGCTGAACTTCTACATCCTGTACTGTCCTAAATGAGTATTTCGCAAAGCCGGCATCTATAATTGACCAACACAAAAGGGCACCAACTATTGATTCCCTTAATGCATCGGTGTTTGGTGGACGTGCGAAATTTCCTCTGCAGACTGTACGCCATAACACGGTCAGGAAGTCAACTGCGCGAATTCATTTTGCAGCTGCAGAACACGATAATATTACCGTGGAAATGATCGATTTTCTCGTCGATCCACTGCTGCCCATAATAACGGACATTTTCAACAATTCTTTTACCTCTTGCGTCTTGCTATCAGATTGGAAGCAGGGATTCATAAAACCATTACCAAAGAAGGAATTTGCCAAAGGACCTTCCGACTACAGACCCATTTGCATTCTACCAGCACTATCCAAGGTTTAACCTTTGACATGAATACCAATCTGGTTTCTGGCAAGCTTGCAGCACAATGACTGCTCTTATAAAAGTGACTGAGGATTTAAAACAAAACTAAACTAAACTCTGTTCGAACAGGCCTTGAGGACCCAACGGTTACCGACCTGCCGCCGTGTCATCCTCAGACCACAAGCGCCATTAGATGCGGATATGGGGTGGCATGTGGTCAGCACACAGCTCTGCCGGCCGTTTGCGAGATCGGAGCCGTTACTTCTCAATCAAGTAGCTCCTCAGTTTGCCTCACAAGGGCTGAGTGCACCTCGCTTGTCAACAGCGCTCGGCAGACTGGCTGTCAGATTGGCTAGAAGTTGATGACGTAAACAGAATGGCATTCCACAAATGTAGTACTCTACTTTCAATGAGAACAGCAATTTCAGTGTATTTATACTGTTTGCAGACTACAAAATCTCGATGTTTGAGAAAATTGGATAAAACTGCTTGGCCAGTAAGCATTTAAACAATCATAAAAGACATCAGTGGTAAGACCACTAAAGGAAGAAAGAAAGAATGAAATGCGGTAAATTCTACAGATCGTAGTTATACTGCCCTGCAAGGTGAAAAGTTTTCGATTTTACACTGAGTTTGACAATTCAGGAAAGCTTTTGTCAAACAATTGCCAGTTGTTTACCGGACCATTACCTAGAGCTTTGAGATATTTGGCAACTAGAGCAAACTTAAAATTTTGTATTCCCCATTGCAGCTTGTAGATTGCCCACAATACTTCGCAAAGCGATACGCGCAGAGTGACATTTGCTTCAAAAGTGAGGTTAAATTTGACAAACATGGTTGGTACGTTTGCGCGCTTGTTTGACGAGCCAGTGGATAGCTAATACCGAATTTCACAAATACGAGGGTCAGTCAAAAAGTAATGCCTCCTATTTTTTTTTTCTACGTTTAATTGTCAGGAAATTTAAATGCAATTACATAGGTTGAAAACCACAACATTGAGGATCATTTTGTCATTTTTCAATGTAATCTCCGCCCATCTCTACAGTTTTGGTCCATCTTTGAACAAGGGCATGTATCCCAGCACGGTAAAAATCACAGCTCTGCTTCCTAAGCCATTGACGCACGGATGTTTTGACGGCCTCCTCATCTTCAAAATGAATCCCACGATGAGCTTCTTTTAGTGGCCCGAACAGATGGTAGTCTGATGGTGCCAGGTCAGGACTGTATGGGGGATGAGGCAAAACTTCCCATCCAATTTTGACAATCTCGTCAGAGGTGTGACGACTGGTGTGTGGTCTTGCATTGTCATGCAAAAGAAGAACATCTGCCATTGATTTTGTTGGGCGAACTCGCTGAAGACGTGCTTTAAGTTTTTTGAGGGTTGTGACGTATTGAACAGAATTTATTGTGCATCCCTGCTCCAAAAAATCAACCAGAATCACACCCTCTGTATCCCAGAAAACTGTTGCCATAACTTTCCCTGCCGATCGCACAGTTTTGAATTTTTTCTTCCTCGGCGAGCTTGTGTGACGCCACTCCATTGACTGCCTCTTAGATGCGGGTTCAAAAAAATGCACCCATGTTTCGTCCCCGGTCACATTTTTTTTCAGAAACTCATCTCCCTCCAAACGGAAGCGCTGCAAGTGTTGGGAGGCTGTTGTTTTCCTTGCCTCTTTATTCTGATCGGTTAACGTTCTTGGAACCCACCGTGCACAAACTTTAGAGTACCCCAATTGTTTAATAATCGTGATCACACTGCCTTTACTAAGAGAAATAATGCGACACACTTCATCTGCAGTCACCCGACGGTCACCACGAATGATGTCATCAACTTGCTGAATGTTGTGTGGAGTCACTGCACTCACCGGCCTGCCGCTCCGCTTTTCGTCAGTCAACGGTGTTTGCCCTTCAGCTTCCTTACAACGACGAACCCATCGTCTAACAGTGCTGACATCCACTGTCACAACACCATACACCTTCTTCAGTCTTTCATGAATGCGTATGGGCGTTTCACCTTCTGCATTCAAGAATTCAATCACACAAGGCTGTCTCAAACGAACATCGATGTCGGCCATCTTACAAACTTCTGCTGTGCTGCCACCTGTTGACACAGAATGTTACTACTGCAGTGGATTGCAAAAGAAGGTTTGAGGAATGGCGCCTAATTCAAATTTTTCACTTAACTTAATTTTTTTAAGTAGAAAAAAAATGGGAGGCATTACTTTTTGACCGACCCTCGTAAGTTAGGTAGATCAGCTGTGTAGAATCGTCGAATTCAGCTGCAAATTTCCTGATTGTTGAAAACAAAAGAAACTATTCGTTATAAATATTCACCAAATTTAGATGAATATATGTTGCCATAAGCCGGCCGGGGTGGCTGAGAGGTTCTAGGCGCTACAGTCTGGAACCGCTCGACCTCTGCGGTCGCAGGTTCAAATCCTGCCTCGGGCATGGGTGTGTGTGATGTCCTTAGGTTAGTTAGGTTTAATTGTTCTAAGTTCTAGGTCTCTGATGACCTCAGATGTTATGTTCCATAGTGCTCAGAGCCATTTGAACCATTTGAACCATTCTACATCTTTATTCACCAGGTCTCTACGTAGTCATCCTGCCCACCAACGCACTTCTCCCGACGAGAGATCAGTTTGTTGATATCGCCACTAAAACATGTTTGACATTGCTGACAGAACCGAAACTTCACCTCTGCTTGTATCGCTTCATCACAACCAAAGTTAAGTCCTCAAAGGTGTGCTTTAAGCTTTGGAAACGGATGAAAATCGGATGAGGCCAAGCAGTGACTATACAGAGGATGATTAGTGACGGTGAATTCAGGCTGTCGGATTGTTGCAGATCTTGCAGCTGTTGTGTATGGTTTGGCATTGTCGTGCTCAAAGAGGGGGTGCTCCATGTGTAGACAAATTCTCGAATTCGTGTTTTCAGTTGTCTTAGTGACTGACAGTACCTTGCAGAATTTATGGCACTGCCTTTATGTGTGAATTCTAAATCCACCATCAACATCCAGAACACCAAGCATGACTGCCTGCTACTGGCATCGTCTTGAACTTCGTTGGCGTCGGTGATCCTCTGTTAGATACGTTGAGGTTAGCAATACCGTTTCCTTCATTACGAGGAAGAACAACCCAACGTCGCAGGATTACTGTCGATATAATGATCACAGCACGCAGCTTCATCCTACTATGGATTCCAGTTGGAGGCACGTTTTTTGCATTTAGAAACTCGATAACAGTACGCAGTTTCTCCTGCACCGACATAGTTACTTTACACACAGTCATGCTAGACGCAACAATTCGGAACCCTCTAGGGGCAGAGGGTTGCAACCTGCTTCAGCAAAGCTTAAAAGTCGACCGACAGATACCGATCACATGCAATACTTCAACCGATATTGAGAACACAATAAAAACATTTTGGAGGCATTACTTTTCAGTACGTCCTCGTAATCACACACTAGATGTATTTCAATTACAGTGAACTGTGTTGCTTCAAGGAACTCACTTGCACTGGTATATGCAGTGTCAGGATGTAACCTCAAAGAAAAACGTATATTTTTTTATCTTATTCTTAAATGTCACGTAACGTGTGCAGCCATCAAGGTGTCCTGCAACCACCTACTTTGTCCTCTATGGATGTGGGTTTCCACTTCCTTTCCTTTATTCGGATTAAACTCCGTAACTCACGACGTCAGAAGAGGATATAAAACGCATGCCGGTAACAGCAAGAAAAGTGTTCTTGGAAAAGAGGATTTTTCTATCATTCAATACGCCATGAGGTGCAAAAATCATGGGATACCTCCTAACATCGTGTCGGACTACCTTTCGCCCAGCGTAGCGCTGTAGCTCCATATGCCATGGACTAAACAAGTCATTGGAACTTCACTGCACAAATATTGACACGTTTTGCCTCTGTAGACGACCATAAATACGAAAGTGTTACAGGCACAGGATTTTGTGCACGAACTGACCTCCTCGATTATGTGTGTTCAAAAATGGCTCTGAGCAATATGGGACTCAACTGCTGTGGTCATCAGTCCCCTAGAACTTAGAACTACTTAAACCTAACTAACCTAAGGACATCATACACATCCATTCCCGAGGCAGGATTCGAACCTGCGACCGTAGCAGTCACACGGTTCCGGACTGAGCACCTAGAACCGCGAGACCACCGCGGCCGGCCCATAAATGTGTGATAGGATTCATGTCGAGCGATCTAAGTAGCCACACAATTCGCACAAATTGTCCGGAATGCTCTTTAAACCAAAAGAAAACAATTGTGGCTCGATGACATGGCGCATTCTCATCCATAAAAATTCCATCATTGTTTGAGAACATGAAGTCCATGAATGGCTGAAAATGGTTCAGAGGACACAGCACGTTCCAAGTAATCACTGCCCACACCATAACGGAACCACCACCGGTTTCCACAGTGCCTTGTTGACAACATGGGTCGATGGCTTCGTGGGGTTTGCGCCCTACCCGAATGCTGCCATAAAGTTTAAAACTGAAATCGGGATTCATCTGACCACGCCGCAGTTTTCCAACCGTCTAGGATCTAACCGATTGGGAGAGAAGCACAAGAGATGCAGGCAATGTCGTGCTGTTAAGCAAATGCACTCACGTCGGCCGTCTTCTGCCATAGCCCATTAACGCGAGATTTCGTCGCACTGTCCAACAGATACGTTCGTCGTACGTCTCACATTGATTTCTGCGGTTATCTCAGGCAGTGCTGCTTATGTGCCAGCAATGACAACTCTACGCAAAGGCAGCTGCTCTCGGTCGTTACTGAAGACCATCCGTCACTGTGTTGTCCATGGTGAGAGGTGATGCATTAAATGCGGTATTATCGGAATATTTAATTCCCTAACGATTGTGAAATAGAATGTCCCATGCGTCTAGATACAACTATCATCCCGCTCCGCAGCCATAATCACAGTGGAAACCTTTCCACATGAATCACCTAAGTGCAAATGATAGCTCCTCCATTGCACTGCCCATTTACACCAGGTGTACGCTATACTACCAACATCTGTAGATGTGCGTATCGCTCTCCCATAAAATTTGTCACCTCAGTATAAATTCAGGTGTGTGACAATATCTTTTGAAATTGTTTGTATCCATTTATGGAAACGAAACTTGAACGCCAAACAGCACAGGCAAACAGAATAGAGTATTTTCGTGTCTGTGATACAGGTAATTGCTGAAGATTAGGTGCTCAAAATGGTTGAAATAGCTCTGAGCACGATGGGACTTAACATCTGAGGTCATCAGTCCCCTAGAACTTAAATTTCTTAAACCTAACTAACTAAGGACATCACACACATCCACGCCCGAGGCAGGATTCGAACCTGCGAGAGTAGCGGTCGCGCGGTTCCAGGCCTAGAACCGCTCGGCCACATCGGCCGCCGAAGATTAGGAGCATAGATTGGGTAACTAAAGAAGAGCTAATGTGACTAAAGTATGGAAGATGCTGATAGGACAGAGCACAAGGTATCAAGTAATAGAGAGAAATATGTAAAAAGGGGGGAGATGGGGGGGGGGGGGGGAGGTTAAAATAGGAGATGGAGATCAAGGCTTGAATGCAGTAAGCCGACTCAAAGGTCTATAGACTGCAGTGATTACGGAGATATGAAAAGACTTACACGAAATACTCTGGTGTGGAGGCCTGCATCGAACCAGTCTTCAGGCGAATGTCTAGCACAGTAAATTCCAGACAACCTTCTATAAAAACTAGTACTCTTATGCTATTTACATTGAACGTAATATTTTAAATCCAAACCTACGAAATTGTTTGTCAGGGTTCATGAGCATAATTTCTCTGAATTTAAGTAAAATATACTGACGAAACTGAAAAGGGTTACGTCGTGAACACCTTGAGTAAATGCTACAAAACTGATACTTCATTATTTCCTTGCCTAAGGGATATACGGATTAAAATTTCATTTTAACGTGAGAGAAAATCCGTTATTACAGATGAAGATTGGTGTGATTACATGATGGCTGTTGGGTATGTCTAAATTTACTGGAATTTTTCGGTTGGGGATCGCAACGCTGGGGCCTCGGACGTGCGGCTTGTACGTTGAGAAAGGTGGAATCGCTGGCACGAAGAAGATGGGAGCATCGTAGCAACGGGTCGCAGAGACAGCTGCCTGAAGTGCAGTCGCTGAAGCGTGTTTGGTGACGGAATGGAATCAAGGCAACATTCTTGAACGTCTCGCAATTGGCTTGTTTTCAGACCCTTATTTACTGGGACGTGTTTAATTCTACAAGTACCATCGTACATCGTATCTTTCAGTCGTGTCAGTTTCTCTCTCTCTCTCTCTCTCTCTCTCTCTCTCTCTCTCTCTCTCTCTCTATCTTTTTGCGGTTAGAATGTTTTACACTTGGACACTGATATGGCCAAGATAAAATACGTTTCGCTATGTGCGCTATTTCCTTTGATGAGTCAGTATTTAAAGCTCAAACATAGCTTTCGCCTGTATAAAGTTAGATTTAAATTAGCTTAAGGTCCAAAGTTGAGTCGCTTTTGCCTCGGCGCTCCACTCTGGGCAGCCATAGAAGAACGACTTGTAGTCACTATCTCCTACAAAAAGCATGTAAAAAATCTGGAAGCCACTTACTTTATGGATCTCTATGGCGTCTCTAAGTATGTTGAAAACGTATTCTTAAGTTAAATTATGGCCAGCATATGTCAATGTTTCTTTTTAAGAGGTGCAATTTTATCCGTCCGGGCAACAACTTCAAACATATTACGTCATACCTTGAAAATGGACTCGTTGAAATCACCTCCGTTGACTGCCAAGATACCTGTCTTGGCGTCGAATCTTTACAGAGCTGCGTGTCGCATTGCGTTTGCTACGTTTCCGCAATGTGGTGAGTGGAGGGGGAGGGATTTTCTTACGTGTCATTTTGTTCACGGATGGGAAATCATGCTGATTCCTTGGTGTGGCTGCAGTTTAGGGATTGACCTGTTGTCAAGATGAATACGAACCGTTACAGAGACATGCCGAAATAACGTTTCTGTCACTTCTTCGTCCAGCCTTTACCAAGCTGCAGAAAGGAACTGGTCGAAGAAACTGGCTCACCGGATTCTGCCTTCAGTTCCCAGTACATAAACATGGCAGAAGAGTACGTGCCACTCATCCATCTCCAATTCTCATCAGGCTACCCTCTCCCTCTGATGCACAACTCAGTCAGAAATATATAGAAAAAGAAAAACCCACGACGGCTTGTTAATACTCCATTCAGTGATACGTGACAGAGCTACTGTAGTACACTCGGAAGACCACAGCCATACAATATTCTAGGTACACACCTACAGTTAATTGCAAATATATTAACTGAAAAAATACCATTATCTGTGCTTGAATAGAGGATAAATTTAGAAATTTCGAAGTCGAAAACATGTGCTTTCTAGGATCTGGGCCTTCCCAAAGTCTAAGAGTTTAACGCAATGGCACATACTGTCATAAAGCTAGGAATTCTGATATTCAATGGCATACTGCGGAATAATGTGGTAAATTGGAGAGATGAGAGTTATTTCGGTGCGGTCCTAGACTGCTAAAAGTTGATTGTACCGGACTCTCTGAAGACGGTTTTGAAAGGAGTCCCACATTCATCTAGTCGTATACTGCCCCTTTTCTACACTTGACCTAAACAACCCAAACAAGTGCCGGCCGGAGTGGCCGAGCGGTTCTAGGCGCTTTAGTCTGGAACCGCGCGACCGCTACGGTGGCAGGTTCGAATCCTGCTTCGGGCATGGATGTGTGTGATGTCATTAGGTTAGTTAGGTTTAAGTAGTTCTAAGTTCTAGGGGACTGATGACTTCATATGTTAAGTCCCATAGTGCTCAGAGCCATTTGAACAGTTTTTAACCCAAACAAGTAGCTTTCAGAACACACTTTATTCAACTTAAGTTACACCAATCGACAATAAAAACAGAAATCACGAAAGTAATGCAATAAATCCATTAACATGAAAATATGTGAAATTTTATAAGCAAAGTGTGTAACATTTTGATTTTAGTATGTTTTCGACGTGCACATCAAAGACAGAGCACAACCTTTGATCTTGTTGTGGCACAGTCTGTGCCTCTCCGCAGTGTGATACATTCTTAGTTGAAGTGTGGTAAGTGATGGACGTATTTAGTAGGACTGTGTGAACTTGTGACTGCATCTGTTGTAATATATTTACTACAATGACAGATTTAATTTCTTGTGTGCTATTTTTGTTGTCATTTTGTGTCAGGGAATCAATAACTTATGTTTTCAATTACATCTTAAGGAGGGAAAGATTACCATAGGATTATAAAACATCACACATAGACAACACACATAAAAAGGGTGACAGGAAAAATATTCAGACTATAGAGGAGTAAGTGTAACAATTTAGTCATTTATTATATGGGAAAGTTGTAGAGCTGACAATCGAAGTGCATATTATCGGCGAAGAAGAACAGAATGGGTTTGCTGCTGGGATATCACCCAGATACAACATATTTTGCCTGAAACAGCTGTGGAAAAGGACTGATCAGAAATTTAGAAACCCATATGGTTTTTATTGGTCCTAAAAAATCCTACTATTTGTTCAGGGCTCCAAAAGTATGGAAACCACGTAGGAGAGATCGGGACTGTATGGGGATGTGTAAAGGTTTCCCAGTGAAACTTCTGCAGCGTCGTCGAAACAACCTTGATAACGTGCGCGGCCGCCATAAAAAACTAATAAAAAGCGTGTTATTATCAGTTTCGCTTAATTTTTATCAAGATTATAAAATTAAGAAATAATTATTAAGTATATAAAGTTTTATTAAGATTATAAAATTTGTTAACTTTGTAGAAAACTGATTTTGTCGGGAGGGGGGATAGCTTCGGCAGCTGTGCCAGGGACGTAGGATCTCCTTGGTACCGGTACTGTTCTGCTATGTTGTACCAGTTTGTTGTGGGCGGTGTACAACGTCATCATATAAGAAGATGGACACCACGGACAAAAAGATACACTTCATAGGAAGAATAAAGGAGAATAGCTGGAAAATGCTGCCTAATTTGTTGATCCGGAACACCGAATAAAGAAGCTGGTGACAAATGTCGAACCATCGTAGTTCGTTCCAGAATGGTCAGACATAGGTGGTAATGACATAAGTGACTGGTTGCGAAATTGCAGTGACTCTGACAACAGTAGGATTTATGATGACGAAATTATCGCCGTCTGATGGTCTACATACAATGACGATATTTATGCCAGATTAGCTGACGAAGTTTGGCTCAGTCTCGACAATATGATGCTTACAGAGCTGGACAAAATAATGATTTATAAGAACGCCTGACAGACAAAATTTGGCCGAAGTAATGCTGGTAAAAACCTGAATATCGAGCTGCACACACGCAACGTAATAATCTGGTTCAAGAGACACGTATGGATTGTTTGAGTGTCTAAAACTCACTGTGTTTTTTCAATAGCTGTTCAAAATTTACGTGAAAATAATATATAAGACGTATGTTCGTTTGTAATTAAATACATAGCGTCTGTTCGTAGCATTTAACTCACGCCAGTCTGTTATCCGAACTTTCGTCAACTCGGATGACCCAATTCGATTAAACGAGGTTCCATTGTACTTTAAATCTGTTTAGATAACTGCTCCCAGAATGGGCAGCGCTTGGTAGCGTAAATAGATTGCATTTCACCAATGTAGTGAGCCTACATTTAATGAGAAGAGCCATTTAAATACATTTAAGTAATCTGTAAACTCTAAACTGCCTATGTTTTAGAAGATAGGATAAAAACTTCGCGGCCAGTAGTCATTTAAACAGTTGCAACAGACGTCCCACCGACAGAGAAAGGAAGAAGGAAAAAAATAGTTTAATTTCTATAGAACGTAGTTATACTGCAACGCAAGGTAAAAGTTTTCGATTTGACACTGAAAGTTTGACCGTTTACGAATACGTTTGTCAAACAATAGCCAATTGTTCGCCGGACTACTACCTACGTCTTTGAGATGTTAAGCAATTGGAGTAGATATCGAAATATGTATCTATATTTTACGTAGTACATTGGTCACTAGTGTGAAAATACTTCGCCGCACGATGCACAGAACGAGATAGCTGCTTCAAAAGTTGACAAAATTGGCTGGTAAGTCTGCGCACTTGTTTGACATACCCATGGAAGGCAACCAGCGAATTTGACAAGTAAGTCTGATAGCTTACAGTAGCCCTAGAGAATCGATGAATTCAGCTACAGATTTCTTGATTCTTGAAAAAATGAAACTTACCCGTTATAAATATTCAACAACTTCAGATGAATTTCTGTTGGTGATAACCTGATCAAAAAGGCAAATTTCATGACAACGCGTTGTTGCAGTTTTCCATTAGGATGACACACACCCATAACGATTACATCCCATACCCATATACATAAAACTATTCCGCTTACCAAGCTGACACCTCTCTTATGGTACCGAATGTTGCGCAAATTTCAGCGACATAACAAAATAATATTCTGTTTATATTAATGATTCACTCAGAGAACTTTTCTCAAAAGAAACTTCATTTGCCAAATGTAAAGCTGACGTTACGAAGTGATCCATTATATGGAGATCCATCTTAAAAACGTATTTATTTAGTAAGGCTGAAACTTGTGGCTTGTCGATTCTTGCCAAAATTAACCTATTGCTCTGTGTGATTAATATGACCTTCGCGCTGAATCCAATAGACAAGAACAGAAAACTACTCGAAGCACAAACTTTTTCCGCTACACTAAATAATAAGACAGTAAAAGTATTTCATTTACGGTGAACTGTGTCGCTTTACGGAAACTTATAGAAAACATTTCAAGCTTTATTAACCTTTTCTTAAACGTCACGTAAGGCATGCAGTCTTCAAGGTGTCCAGGAAGGAACCTCTTACACCGGCGCTGCGGATGTGGGTTCCCACTTCCTGTAAAGTCCATAGCTCAAGACGTCAGAAGAGGATATAAAATGTAGTCTGGCAATAGGAAGAAAAGCTTCCTTGAGAAAGAGGAATCCTTTAAGAGTGAATATAAATTTAAATGTGTGTGAACACCTGAGAACCAAGTTGCTGAGGTCATCGATCCCTAGATTTGCAAACTACTTAAACTAACTTATGCTAAGAACAACACACACACCCATGCCCGAGGGAGGACTCGAACCTCCGGTGGGTTGGGCCGCACAATCAATGAGATGGCGCCTCTAACCGCGTGGCCACTCCGCGCGGCAATAAAAGTTTAAGTGTTAGAAAATATTTTCTGAAAGTACACTCCTGGAAATGGAAAAAAAGAACACATTGACACCGGTGTGTCAGACCCACCATACTTGCTCCGGACACTGAGAGAGGGCTGTACAAGCAATGATCACACGCACGGCACAGCGGACACACCAGGAACCGCGGTGTTGACCGTCGAATGGCGCTAGCTGCGCAGCATTTGTGCACCGCCGCCGTCAGTGTCAGCCAGTTTGCCGTGGCATACGGAGCTCCATCGCAGTCTTTAACACTGGTAGCATGCCGCGACAGCGTGGACGTGAACCGTATGTGCACTTGACGGACTTTGAGCGAGGGCGTATAGTGGGCATGCGGGAGGCCGGGTGGACGTACCACCGAATTGCTCAACACGTGGGGCGTGAGGTCTCCACAGTACATCGATGTTGTCGCCAGTGGTCGGCGGAAGGTGGACGTGCCCGTCGACCTGGGACCGGACCGCAGCGACGCACGGATGCACGCCAAGACCGTAGGATCCTACGCAGTGCCGTAGGGGACCGCACCGCCACTTCCCAGCAAAATAGGGACACTGTTGCTCCTGGGGTATCGGCGAGGACCATTCGCAACCGTCTCCATGAAGCTGGGCTACGGTCCCACACACCGTTAGGCCGTCTTCCACTCACGCCCCAACATCGTGCAGCCCGCCTGCAGTGGTGTCGCGACAGGCGTGAATGGAGGGACGAATGGAGACGTGTCGTCTTCAGCGATGAGAGTCGCTTCTGCCTTGGTGCCAATGATGGTCGTATGCGTGTTTGGCGCCGTGCAGGTGAGCGCCACAATCAGGACTGCATATGACCGAGGCACACAGGGCCAACACCCGGCATCATGGTGTGGGGAGCGATCTCCTACACTGGCCGTACACCTCTGGTGATCGTCGAGGGGACACTGAATAGTGCACGGTACATCCAAACCGTCATCGAACCCATCGTTCTACCATTCCTAGACCGGCAAGGGAACTTGCTGTTCCAACAGGACAATGCACGTCCGCATGTATCCCGCGCCACCCAACGTGCTCTAGAAGGTGTAAGTCAACTACCCTGGCCAGCAAGATCTCCGGATCTGTCTCCCATTGAGCATGTTTGGGACTGGATGAAGCGTCGTCTCACGCAGTCTGCACGTCCAGCACGAACGCTGGTCCAACTGAGGCGCCAGGTGGAAATGGCATGGCAAGCCGTTCCACAGGACTACATCCAGCATCTCTACGATCGTCTCCATGGGAGAATAGCAGCCTTCATTGCTGCGAAAGGTGGATATACACTGTACTAGTGCCGACATTGTGCATGCTCTGTTGCCTGTGTCTATGTGCCTGTGGTTCTGTCAGTGTGATCATGTGATGTATCTGACCCCAGGAATGTGTCAATAAAGTTTCCCCTTCCTGGAACAATGAATTCACGGTGTTCTTATTTGAATTTCCAGGAGTGTATTTCTTGACCACATATGGAAATGAAAGGTGCACAGGTCACCAAAAGAGAATCTTCTCATGTCTGGTGCAACAGGAGATTACTACAGATTAGGTGGATAGATTGAGTAGCTAATGAAGAGCTAACCTGGCTAAACGACAAGGTAGGTTGGCAGGACACGTCACAAGGAATGAAACAGTCATGAATTTGGTAATGGAGGGAAGTGTGTAAAAGGGACAAGAGAAGTGTGGAGGAGAGGGCGGGTGTAAAATAAGACAGGGAGACCAAGGCTTTGAATGCAATACGCCGACTTAAACAGTCCTTATGGAGATATGGAAGACAGACAAAATAGTGTGATGTGGAGAGCTGCATCCAATCAGTTTCCGGGCTAATGACTATAACAACAACAAAATCCAAACAATCTTCAGTATAAACTCGTTCTTTTATTCTATTTTCAGTGAACGTAATATTTTTAATCCAGTTGTATGAAATGGTTTTTAGGGTTACTGCGCATAATTTAACTGAATTAGTGTGAGATACGCTGACGAAAATGGTAAAGATTACCGAAGTTAACAGAACTGATACTTCAGTATTTCCGTGGCTATGGGATATTTTGATTAAAATGTCACCCTAAACGAAGGTTATTTTCAGTACAGAGAAAAGCCATCCCTACAATTGAAGAATGGCGTGAGCACATGTTGGCTATTGGGTGTGTCCAGCATAACTGGAAATTTTCTGGCTTAGATCGCATCACAGATGACTTGCACGTGCACCTTATCGTCGTATTTCGAACGTTGAAAAAGGTCGCATCACTGGTGTGAGGAACACGGAAGCATCAAAGCATCATAGAGACAGATCGCATTGACATTTGACTGTAGTCCAGTCGTTGAAGAATGATTGGCGAGGAGATGGACACAAGACAACAGTGTGGCAAGAAGAGCAGCTACTGATGCTTCCAAAAGGACTACAACACGAGAAGATTGTAGGACTGTTCAGGTGGCTAGACGGATGATACCTGTGCACAGACTACAGCCAGAGTGTCACCAAATCCGTTGCGAACAGATATTTTGAATCTGGGTGGAGACCTCGAGTTGCTATATGTCGTTTACCGCTAGCACCTTACCACAGACAGTAGACGTGCATGGTGCACAGCGGGAGTCGACTAGAACATTGAATGGCAAACATTAGTGTTCAAAGATGAGTCTCGCTTGTGTTTGTAACAGTCAGATCGACGTGAAGGTGTTCGTAGACGAGCTGCTGAGAGCTCACAAGAAGCACCGATTCTCGAAACCCATACATCTCCAGCTGCTGGTGTGGGGAGCTATTGTGTATAGTGACATTACAGTTCACACCACAATGTGCGGATCTTTCACTGGCCTTCCTGGTGCGTTGATTTGGCGCACGTAAAGTATGTCTGTGATGACGTATGCTTTCATACCAATCTGCAGCCAGCAGTCTTCATGAACTGACTCCGCATGTGTTTCGGGCACAGCAGTAAATTCTTCAAAACGACATTCGGAGGCCACAACGAATGCAAGAGGGTATTCGCGCCCATGGGAGTTATACGTCATACTAAAGCTGATGACGGGGATCAGTTCCGAATGGAACAAAAGTCTATTCATTTAATGTGATGTGATGTGATGAACGTCTCTACAAAAAAGGACTGCTTTTTCGTAGTGTAACATTTTTCATTTCCGTCATAGAAATTACACATGAATTTTATGTTGTTATTTTGTTGTGTGGAATAAACACTCAAAGATTTTAAATGTGCGAGGGCCTTCTGAAAAGTAGTGCCCCCGAATTCTTCCATCTGTTCTTAATATCGGTTGAGGCATTACGTGTCATGCGTATTAATCGGCACTTTCCTTCTTCGCTGACGCGAGTTGCAACAACCCTCTGCCGCTAGAGGGCTCAGAATTGCACCGAGTGACAGTTTCGCCTAAAATGTTTTTTTCCCCTAAGAAAATCTGTAATTACGCCTACTTCAGCTACTATGTTAGGTAATATCCACCAAGAAGAAACACAAGATTCTTTCCTTATTTCTCTTAAATGACCCAGTAGATAGCTACTCTATTAGGCAGTCATATTTCCTTTTGATTTTGAAATGTAGTTCAACATAAATAAACTATCGTATTCTAGGAACAGTAACTTAAAACACTTGAAGAGACATAACTGACACACAATAAGACATCGTAGCTGACACTGGTTGATGAACAGGACTTTACATTTATCCATATTAAACACGATTTCCCTATTCTGCTACAGTCCTGTCAAGGACAGACCCTAAATTTCCGTCGAAGACCATAGAAAGAAATAAAGAAAGGAAGAAATGCGGCAATGAAGAACTAAGGCAGTAATCTAAACCATTCAAATCATCTTGCTTAGTACTGGAGGACCAGCTTAGCACATGTATGTAGTGAAAGGACAAACATTTAATTTAGAGTGACGAGACTACTCCTATTGTAGTTGATTTTTGAGTTGGGTTAGGGGCGATCAAAAAGTCTGCGTTGGTAGGCCGTACAGCGCAGAATCAGTATTCAAATCAGGCAAATTCACCGTAAGCATTGAGGCAATAATCCTACCGACGCAATAGGATAAAGATACCCGTCTGGTATAACACTGTGTCGTGCTGCGAGAAGAATTTCGAAACTGTCTGCTGCTCATCCTCGTCCAGTAGGAATCGTCGATCCTTAAAAGTCCTTTGCTTCAGTCAAACAGCCGTGAATGAAGCTCGCCTCTCACATCGACTGGTGTCTTGTGACGAATCGCGACCAGTGCGGATGTCTACCGGTGTGTTTGTCCTTCAGCAGCACAGAAAAGAATAAAAAGCACGTAGGTCCTGTTTGGACGCATTTGTTAACAACGTTGCCATAGGTCACGTTTTAGTATCTGCTGCACACACGTCGGAAAGTCACGTATGCAGCACTAATCCCTTGCCAACATGTCGGTGCTTATACACCCGCATCGGAGTAGTGCTTCATAGCGTACACGCTTGCATAAGTAAACAGAAACGTAATCCAATTAAAACAAAATAATAAAGCAAAATAATTAAGAAAATAAAGAATAAAAATAACAAGGAATAGTAAATTAACATACTCAAATTTAAACTGCAATACAGACTACTACGAAATATATGAAGACCTCAATATTGGGAATCATTTTGATGATTTGTCAGAATTAACATGTTAAAGAAACTTAACATACATCCGTAACTATCTTCATTCCGATAGGGTGTGCAGCTGCGATGATTTTTTAAATGACTTCGTGATGCTTTCAGCTCCCATTCTCATTATTTGATGTACGAGTGAACAATATTAGCAATTTTGTGGTTTGCGTCGCATAAGAGTGGAACTAGTAGTGCCACCATGAGAATGCAAATCAGGTTTGCTTTAAATACGAGTACACACTGTGACGGCTGTGAGCGATAGTAACTTTTGGGACAATACGTGGTGAGTTGAAGTTAGTCAAGAATGCCTTTAAGGCGACAAAGACGCCGTTATTAGCACCTCACTGAGTTCGAGCGAGGTCGTGTATCAGGGCTACGAGAAACTAGATCTTCATTCCGCCATGCTGCAGAGAGACTTGGCAGGAATGTAGCCACTGTACACGATTGGTGGCAGCGATGGTCACGAGAATGTACAGTCGGAAGAAGGCCATGCTCCGTACGGCCCCGCGGTACTACCGAGAGGGATGATGATGTTTTGTTAGTGGGGTGCTCAAATGCACGGTATTCAGCGCCCGTACAAAGTCCCAATTTTTACACAATCCATTATTTTTTTACAATCAAATCTAGTCACTGTCACAAATGATGATGAGGATGATGATGAAATGATGAAGACAACACAAACACCCAGTCCCCGGGCAGAGAAAATTCCAAATCTGGCCGGGAATCGAACCTGTGTCCCTGTGATCCAGAGGCAGCAACTCTAGCCACTAGACTGCGACCTGCGGACACTGAGAGGGAAGTCCATCGTCTTCGGCGTATAGCTGGCGCATAGTACTGCAACTGCAGCAGTGATTTGAGCAGGAGGTGCCGCCACAGTGACACAACTAAATATCACAAATCGTTACTTCAAGGACAGCTCCGTGCTACACGCCCTGTACCCTGCATTTCAGTGACCCTAAATCACCGCCATTAGCATTTTCAATGGTGTCAAGCGAGAGCTCACTGGAGGGCAGGGTGGCGGTCTGTTGTATTTTCTGATGAAAGTTAATTCTGCCTGGGTGCCAGTGATAGCCGTGTGTTGGTAAGGAGGAGGCCAGTTCAAGGCATGCAACCAACTTGTCTGCATACGTGACACACTGGACCGACACCTGCCTTTGTACTCTGGGGTACGATTACGTATGATAGTAGGAGCAGTCTCCTGGTTATCCCACGCACCCTGACTGCAAATTTTTACGTTAATCTGACGATTCGAGCGTTTGTGCCACCATTCACAAACAGCAGTCGAGGGACGTATTCAACTGGGTAACTGTCGCCCACATACCACTGCTGTAACCCAACATGCTCTACAGAATGTCTACATGTTGTCTTGGCCTGCTCTATCACCAGGTCTGTCTCCAATCGAGTACGTTTGGAACATTATCAGACACCACCCGCGTCATCCACAGCCATCATTAACCGTACCTGTATTGACCGACCAAGTACAACAGGTATGGAAATTCATCCCAGAAACTGACATGGAGAACTTGCATGACACAATCAAACTACGTTTGCATGCTCGAATTCAACATTCTGATGGTTACACCAGCTATTAATGTACAAGAATTTTACATTGGCAATGGCTTATCTTGCGCTTAACATTAGCCTCTGCTCTTGCAATGTTAATTGCTTAAAAAGTTACCTCGAGGAATGAACTCCAGAAAATTCATTACTCTACAGTAATTATTTTTTGATGTTGTGATTTTTATCCATCAGTGTATAACGCTTCTGTTTTAGATACTTCCAAATGCTCTGAATCCGAAAATTAATTAAGAGTACATCAAATAAAGATTATGTCTGCGAAGGCATCACGAAATCGTTTTAAAAGAAATCTGTAATAGTTAACGTATGAGAGGAGTATTCATATGAAACTTTAGAATTGAGATAAAACGTTGCTTCTTATTCAAAGACAGCGCTGTGCGTAATCCAAGAGAGCTTTGAAAAAACTCTGTAGTTATGCCAGTCAGTTCTTTTTTATGGATAACATAAAGGTAAAACAAAGTCTTTGGTGCAAGCCCGTGACTGGGCTCTTCACCTGACTGCCAGTAGAGTCTTACTCTACTCTCACTCGCGGTACTAGGAGGAGGAGAATGGCGACACACATCGTCCCAAATGCCATTGACCCCCAGGAAAGATGCCCAGTACTCATTCGATGACAGGCCTAGGAGAGATGGAAACGACGAAAAATCCCCACTCCTACATGGAACTGAACACAGGACCTCCATAGTAGAGTCCAGCACTCTACGATCTAGATCACCACAATCACACTTAGGTAACATAGTTTACAGAATTACCATAAGGTGAAACAGTAGCTTTAGTATTTTGTCCAGAGATATACATCGCTTCTGGAAGGAGTAGTTCCATTCCATTTATGTTTCTCGCATCGTTTCTTCTGAGAAAGGTTACTTTAACTTTTATTAGTGTTTATATAACGCTATACTGGGTGAGTCAAAAGAACTTTACAACTTTGGAATGTTATATAAATTTATTGAGATAACTTACAGAATGAGTAGGTGTGTCATTTTATGGCAAACAACCACAAGTTTGATTCACATAGTGCATCAGTACTCCATTGCGCCACCGTGAGCGCCAGTGTAGCGCACAGCTAGAATGGCTATTTCATGGTGCACAGCGTGCGCGCTGTGTGTTTTGGTATCATGAAACGAACTGTGCAGTTACTGATAAACGTAAATTTCGTACTTTTTAAAACGTGTGACGAGGGCCTCCCGTCGGGTAGACCGCTCGCCTGGTGCAGTCTTTCAATTTGACTCCATTTCGGCGACTTGCGTGTCGATGGGGATGAAATGATGATGATTAGGACAACACAACACCCAGTCCCTGAGCAGAGAAAATCTCCGACCCAGCCGGGAATCGAACCCGGGCCCTTGGGATTTCGTACTGAATACGCTACACAATCTCCAGGCGAGCTCACAATTTACTCTTGGCTCAAGAACTTTGTCAAGACGGGTTGCGCACTGCGACATGATAAATCACCAGGTCGCCCGCATGTTGATGATTATGCCGAACAGGTTAGGGAGAGCTTTGCCCACTGTTCACAAAAAGCAACGCAACAAGCGACTCGCGAGACTGGGATTCCATAAAATACTGTTTACGAGACTGCGCAGGCGCTTACACTTGTAACAAAAAGATCACAATGGCACAGACGTTGGTGATGCAGATGAGGTTGCTCATGGGGAATGTTGGTGCAGAAACACTGCATAGGATAGAAGACGACTAGACTTACTGAACACAATAATCTTCATCGATGAGACAACATTTTATATCAATGGCAGGGTGAACACCCACAACTGTAGAATATGGGGCAGCGAAAATCCACATGCAACCCTGGAATGCGTTCGTGATAATCAGAAAGTTAATGTCTTTTGTGTCCTTAAGAAACTTAAAGTGTACGACCCTTTCGTCTTCATGGAAAAACCAGTCATCAGAATTGTTCTTATTTTTGCAAAATTTACTTGGTATAGCAGTTTTAAGAATTTATGAAATTTGTTATATGTGCTCCATATGGATTTCGCATATAAAAGACCTGGAATTACAATAAAGTACAGTTTAGAGAAATTCCCATGAAAGGTAAGGGTCCGTGGTCGAATACTGGTTTAATACACATTTTTATCCATCAGGAGGTTCAAGTGCCTCTTCTTTTAGATACCAGTAGTTTGAAGACGTGTTGTAAAGCCAAAATATTGCCCAGAAGATAATCCTATTCAACATAAATGGAACTTGCTTTGGAACTGTACTGCAGTTTGGCAAACAGCTCCCCATAAGTCTTCCACAATGCAGTGCTACTTAATATGTGAAATGACATAAGATATCTCAGTAGCGACGCATTCATCTTAACGGAACAGTGACACGCAGGTGCCCAGCTATGTCTCAGTGCTGATTACCTCATCCGTAAAAATCAATATTTGTGAACGCCAAACATGTACCACCCAGCTCTCTCTCCATCTTCAAGGAACCAAGGAGGTTATATTATGGATATAATAAAACAGCGGCTTGGACATCCTTTGCCACCCCCTGAAAAGACTACGTTTATTTTATGTTTAGTTAATCCTCCCCCCATTAACCATGGACCTTGCCGTTGGTGGGGAGGCTTGTGTGCCTCAACGATACAGATAGCCGTACCGTAGGTGCAACCACAACGGAGGGGTATCTGTTGAGAGGCCAGACAAACGTGTGGTTCCTGAAGAGGGGCAGCAGCCTTTTCAGTAGTTGCAGGGGCAACAGTCTGGATGATTGACTGATCTGGCCTTGTAACAATAACCAAAACGGACTTGCTGTGCTGGTACTGCGAACGGCTGAAAGCAAGGGGAAACTACGGCCGTAATTATTCCCGAGGGCATGCAGCTTTACTGTATGGTTAAATGATGATGGCGTCCTCTTGGGTAAAATATTCCGGAGGTAAAATAGTCCATTCGGATCTCCGGGTGGCGACTACTCAGGAGGACGTCGTTATCAGGAGAAAGAAAACTGGCGTTCTACGGATCGGAGCGTGGAATGTCAGATCCCTTCATCGGGTAGGTAGGTTAGAAAATTTAAAAAGGGAAATGGATAGGTTAAAGTTAGATATAATGGGAACTAGTGAAGTTCGATAGCAGGAGGAATAAGACTTTTAGTCAAGTGAATATAAGGTTATAAATACAAAATCAAATAGGGGTAATGCAGGAGAAGGTTTAATAATGAATAAAAAAATAGGAGTGCAGGTAAGCTACTACAAACAGCATAGTGAACACATTATTGTGGCCAATATAGACACAAAGCCCACTACTACAGTAGTACAAGTTTATATGGCAACTAGCTCCGCAGATGAAGAAGAAATTGAAGAAATGTATGATCAAATAAAAGAAATTATTCAGATAGTGAAGGGTGACGAAAATTTAATAGTCATGGGTGACTGGAATTTGGTAGTAGGAAAAGGGAGAGAAGGAAACGTAGTAGGTGAATATGGACTGGGGCAAAGAAATGAAAGAGGAAGCCGCCTGGTAGAATTTTGCACAGAGCACAACTTAATCGTAGCTAACACTTGGTTCAAGAATCATAAAAGAAGGCTGTATACATGGAAGAAGCCTGGAGATACTGACAGGTTTCAGATAGATTATATAATGGTAAGACAGAGATTTAGGAACCAGGTTTTAAATTGTAAGACATTTCCAGGGCCAGATGTGGACTTTGACCACAATCTATTTGTTATGACATGTAGATTAAAACTGAAGATACTGCAAAAAGGTGGGAATTTAAGGAGATGGGACCTGGATACACTAAAAGAACCAGAGGTAGTACAGAGTTTCAGGGAGAGCATAAGGGAACAATTGTCATGAATGGGGGAAAGAAATACAGTAGAAGAAGAATAGGTAGCTTTGAGGGATGAAGTAGTGAAGGCAGCAGAGGATAAAGTAGGTAAAAGGACGAGGACTGCTAGAAATCCTTGGGTAACAGAAGAAATATTGAATTTAATTGATGAAAGGAGAAAATATAAAAATGCAGTAAATGATGCAGGCAAAAACGAATAGAGACGTCTCAAAAATGAGATCGACAGGAAGTCCAGAATGGGTAAGCAGGGATGGCTAGAGGACAAATGTAAGGATGTAGAGGCTTATCTCACTAGGGGCAAGATAGATACTGCCTACAGGAAAATTAAAGAGACCTTTGGAGATAAGAGAACCACTTGTATGAACATCAAGAGCTCACATGGAAATCCAGTTCTAAGCAAAGAAGGGAAAGCAGAAAAGTAGAAGGAGTATATAGAGCGTCTATACAATGGTGATGAACTTGAGGACAATATTATGGAAATGGAAGAGGATGTAGGTGAAGATGAAATGGGAGATACGATACTGCGTGAAGAGTTTTACTGAAAGACCTGACTCGAAACAAGGCCCCCGGTGTAGACAACATTCCATTGGAACTACTGACGTACTTGGGAGAGCCAGTCCTGACAAAACTCTACCATCTGGTGAGCAAGATGTATGAGACAGGCGAAATACCCTCAGACTTCAAGAAGAATATAATAATTCCAATCCCAAAGAAAGCAGGTGTTGACAGATGTGAAAATTACCAAACTATCAGTTTAATAAGTCACAGCTGCAAAATACTAACGCGAATTCTTTACAGACGAATGGAAAAACTGGTAGAAGCCGACCTCGGGGAAGATCAGTTTGGATTCCGTAGAAATGTTGGAACACGTGAGGAAATACTGTCCCTACGACTTACCTTAGAAGCTAGATTAAGGAAGGGCAAACCTACGTTTCTAGCATTTGTAGACTTAGAGAAAGCTTTTGACTATGTTGATTGGAATACTGTCTTTCAAATTCTGAAGGTAGCAGGGGTAAAATACAGGGAGTGAAAGGCTATTAACAATCTGTACAGAAACCAGATGGCAGTTATAAGAGTCGAGGGACATGAAAGGGAAGCAGTGGTTGGGAAGGGAGTGAGACAGGGTTGTAGCCTCTCCCCAATGTTATTCAATCTGTATATTGATCAAGCAGTGAAGGAAACAAAAGAAAAGTTCGGAGTAGGTATTAAAATTCATGGAGAAGAAATAAAAACTTTGAGGTTCGCCAATGACATTGTAATTCGGTCAGAGACAGCAAAGGACTTGGAAGAGCAGTTGAACGGAATGGATAGTGTCTTGAAAGGAGGATATAAGATGAACATCAACAAAAGCAAAACGAGGATAATGGAATGTAGTCAAATTAAATCGGGTGATGTTGAGGGTATTAGATTAGGAAATGAGACACTTAAAGTAGTAACGGAGTTTTGCTAATTGGGGAGCAAAATAACTGATGATTGTCGAAGTAGAGAGGATATAAAATGTAGACTGGCAATGGCAAGGAAAGCGTTTCTGAAGAAGAGAAATTTGTTAACATCGAGTATAGATTTAAGTGTCAGGAAGTCATATCTGAAAGTATTTGTATGGAGTGTAGCCATGTATGGAAGTGAAACATGGACGATAAATAGTTTGGACAAGAAGAGTATAGAAGCTTTCGAAATGTGTTGCTACAGAAGAATGCTGAAGATTAGATGGGTAGATCACATAACTAATGAGGAAGTATTGAACAGGATTGGGGAGAAGAGAAGTTTTTTGGCACAACTTGACCAGAAGAAGAGATCGGTTGGTAGGACATGTTCTGAGGCATCAAGGGATCACCAATTTAGTATTGGAGGGCACTGTGGAGGGTAAAAATCGTAGAGGGAGACCAAGAGATGAGTACACTAAGCAGATTCAGAAGGATGTAGGTTGCAGTAGGTACTGGGAGATGAAGAAGCTTGCACAAGATGGAGTAGCATGGTGAGCTGCATCAAACCAGTCTCAGGACTGAAGAGGCCAACAACAACAGTTAATCGTTTAGTGTACAATGTTAGAATACATCTATACCAGTAAAAAGGCTGTTTGAGGCAACTGAGGTAAAATATGAGTTTGCTATTGCATTTTTCACTCAGTAACAAGTTTGTGAACATGCTAGGAATATTTATTTCCAAGAATTATGAAGTAATTGATCTAAGTTTTCTATGCTGGTGAGTCTTTTAATTATTCGTTTACCAAAAATCGTTATGATCTACATAAACAAAGTGTGTTTTGCAGCTTACAAATTTATTTTCGGCAAATCGGCTAGCTATTTATGCACAAGATGGCAATAATTTATATTCTTTCTTTCATTTGTAATTAACTAAAATGTAACATGTATCGCTATTTTCTGAAAACTTATAAATTATTTTGGAATTCCTAAAGAAATTATGTCTGTGTCCACACAAAAGCGTGAAGCATTATTTTCGTTTTTTTGTAGGTATGTGAATTAATATTGTTACAGACTTTTAACGGTAATTTCTCAAAATTTGTAAATTTTGATTGTCAATGATTGTTGTAAATCGTATAAATAGCAGCGATTTGCGCACAGCAGGCAAACAGTTTGTTACCAGTCATAAACAGCACAACATGTAGAACGTTGTTTACATATTTTTCATCATCGAGCATCTTGCACATTTGCAGCAAGAGCTCAGGAGTATTTGCAGTAAAGCTACACCTCAAGAGAGAAGCTCTATAAGTTATGTAAATTTCTAGAACATTTTTAGTACAACCTTTCACCTCTAAATTAATGAACAGTTCTGCCTTTTTTCAGTTCACTCAATTTGTTGAGATTGTTGGATCCCAGTTGGAGAAGGCCCCATTTTTTTAAAAAAAATCTTGCGTTCACATTGTTATTGTTGCCATGAAACTTGGTATAACTTTTGGCATAAACTTTCCACTTTTAATTCTGCGAATATTTTTTTTTTATCAGGCATCCATATTGAAACACATTCCATACCACGCTGACTTCTTCGCTATTAGCAGTTCTCTTTTACTGTGGTGGAGGAGATGGGATGTGTGTTAGTCAGTGTAGTGTGATAATGCTTGTTAATTTTCAGGTACAATAATTGAATGGAAAAAGTGCTGTGCTTGACTTTGGACACCAACGGACCCATCTGGCAAAAAGTGTACATAAGTAAGTCTGGTCCATTGACGACACAGTGGATTATTGTCAGATGAGTACATTTATTGATTTCCTTTTCTTTCTCTAGTTTCAGTGCTTAAACAGTTTGGTAGAAGAAAGTGATTTCATTCTTCACTCCATATAGTCAGTTATAGAATACTGAATGTGACAGTTTTGGAAGAATTCGTTAGGAATTTTTTTTGCGTGGTTTGCTTAACAAGGAGTTCCGTCAATATGAGTGAAAATAATTTAGATCAAACAGGTGTGATACTCGGATCTGGACGTCGGCTACAAACGTCGACTTCAAAGATAAATTTTCCAGATCAGAATCGCGGCAATCCACCCAGCAGTTCATTATGACTGTTTCGAGGTTTTCAGGTGATAGGACAGGAAGTTAATTCAAGTGAACAGCTTTCTCGGCTACTAGATAGTTAATTATCAGAAGAAAAGAAGAAAATGGACGATAATTTTAAAAGTTTTGGTAAAAGTAAGGACCAAAAATTTAAGAGAATAGATTGAAAGTTCTAAATCTAAAAATAGCCTATATTGCATCCTGTGTATTTTATATACAAGAGTAAGAACAGCTTCGCTTCCGGTATGCCAGAACCGCTAAAAATAAGATTAGTGAAGTTTATTCTGGATGGAGAAGCTTCAGCCTGGCACAACCATCATGCTAACCAAGAATTGACTTACGCCGATTTTGAAATATTATTTCTGAACAAATTTTGGCCAGAAACTAAACAGACTAGAATTAAGACAGAATTTCTAAATCGTGGCAGATATCACGAAGGCAATATGAGGATTCACGTATTTTGTGAGAGATAGCTTAAGACATTAGCACACCAAGAGAAGCCTTTAAACAAGCCTATACAAATCGATGCATCGAAACAGGGCTTGCCTAACTGTGTCCAATGGAGCCTGGTCTATGGACTGGACTATTTTATAGAAGATTTCTTAAATATGTTGACAAACTGGAGCTTTCCTGGGAAGATAATGACAAGTCAAATAAAAGCCTTGATCATAGAGAGAATCAATTCTAAGGTGGGGACTCACAGAAATAACCAAAGTAATAATAGCGAGAGGAGAAATGGCAATAGATCAGATGAGAACAGGCATAATAATAAGGAAAACAGGTAACCACCTCACTGGGAGCCTGTCAGTTTCAGGTGAGAAGAATTGCTAGAAACCAGGCTAAGACTACACGAGGTACATGTGGTTCAGAATACAGGTACCACACCAGACACAGAAGTGATTATGATAAACACAGTTAATTTTGGGAGTGAATTGTGAGATTTCACACAGCAAGAGATGAGCAAATATGAGAGAAACGTAGAATATTAGTTTGAATTATGTGGTATTGAGCTGACTACTTTTTTGATGATCAGTGTGTGTTTCGTAATAATGCTTCGTGTAATGATTTTCATGATATGGTTTACTCAATGACGTACAATTATTTGGTGTAAGCCTTATAAGAGGTAGACGTGCCTGAAGTTGGTAACTTGTCTTTAAGGAGAATGATGATTTGAAAACTGGTTCTGTTTGTACGCCTGCTTGCACAAACACACACGCTACTGCTGACCATTTAGTTGTAGAATTTTGATGTAGAAGAGGATGTTCATATTGATGCTAGTGATACTACTGATTATTTTGATGATGATTTTAGTAGATGTGATGATACTGTTGATGTTGATACTGATGCATTGCTCTGTGATGAATTGCGTGATATTTTAGAAGTGTTGGGTGATGAAGTATGTAGGATGATTATAGGATTTGATTATGTGCTTTGGTGTTACTGGAGAAGGTACATGGGAGTCAACTGATCCCCTTGATGTCCATAAGATCTTGACCAGCTGTCGCAATAAAGGTGAACAAACTAGGCAGATTAGTAGCAAGATACGTGAAGTTTTGAACAGATGAAATGATGTTGAAGTTAATTGTAAAACAGTTGGTGATACAGATTTTAATTCTGATTCTAATGTTAAACAAACACCAACACCTTGTGATACTTTGGATACAGATAATCAGATTCTCTCAGTTAGTCAAAAAATACACACATACGTGCAGAGTGATTTGTCAGTTTCAGAAGATACACAGTCTAGTTGCAAGTTGCCATTGAGTCCGTTACAGCTTGCAGCAGCTAGTGAATTACATTTGACACTGATTTAAATTTTATGGGGATATAGATGATTTACAAGGAGAAAATGAAAACATTGATAAGCATGAAATTCCTGGTGACCCATACACTAGGATTTCTATTGTACTTGGAAAGGAATTTTTTAGTACACACTGGTAGTCTTCTTTTTGGCATTTCTCGTAAGTTAGGAGAGAGGTTGAAGGAAACACTGTTATAATCAAGAGACACAGGAAAATTTAGTAAACTGATTACTATACAAGCTCAGATTTCATTCATAGTTGGTAATTTCATATATGAGCAATGTTGTATAGTGATAGCTAATCTGAACGAACACATTTCGTTAGGGAGGGACTGGACAGTTAAAGCCAATGCCAGTTTTGACTGGGAACATATGAGCATACTGTTCGTAGAACTGAAATTAGGGGTTGGTGGAGAAACTAATTTACACATGAGATTCAATGAAGATTGTAGCAATAAATTAACAGGTGTTGATGTTTTTGATAATAGGAATTACATTGAACAGGATGATTAGATTAATGACAACCGACTACTTGGTGACAGCATTTCACACTTAATTTCAGATAAAATAAACGCTACAGACAATTTAAGCAGTACAGAAGGAGATGGTTTAGATAACTGTTTATGGAATTACTACAAAATCTTTAGTGAGAAACCAAGTAGTGTCAAAGACTATATGTATAGACTGAAATTTAGACAACATAATCCTTTTCATCAAGCCCTATGATGTTCCTATTTGAAAAAGAAAAATAGTAGAAAGAGAATTACAATAACTGCAGAAATGGAGGATAGCCAAGAGGAACAACAGACAGTGTAACAACCCAATGGCTGTTGTTTCCAAGAAAGATGGAGGTGTAAGATTAATAATTGATTCTCAATAATTGAATAAATTCTTAGAAAGAGATACAAATAATCATGAATCTATTAAATAACTGTTGAACAAATTCCATGACACTGTATATTTCACTAGCCTTGAGTTGACTTCAGGTTTTTACTAAATTACTTTAGAATCCAACTCCAGGCAATACACAGCCTTTCTGTTCAACAGGAAGAATTTGCAGTACAGTGTTGTGCCTTTTGGTTCAAATATATCTGTAGCAGAATTCATATGTGCTTTTGACTTTGTGTTAGGTAGTAATATGGTTTCGAAATTAATCATTTATGTAAATGACAATTTGGTCACTATCAAAACCAGGGAAAAACATAAAAAGTTTGAGGAATGTTGCAGAAAACTTTAGACAAGGTCCTTACAATTAGAAAAGTGTACATTTGATGTGAAAGAGTTACATTGTCTGGGTCACATGAGTAGTGAAGATGGAATTCTGCATGACAAAAACAGCCTTTTAGCCATTGCAGAATTTCCAAAACCAAAGACAAAGAAAGAGTTTCGATCACCCAACGGTTTCTGCAATTTTTACAGGAAGTACATCAGAGCACAAGCACTTAATGGACCTTTCTTCATGAGTTGTCAAAGAAAAATATTATCTGTGAAGGGGCTAAATAGTGTTAGGAAGCGTTTGATGATGTTAAGAAACAGTTCTGCAATAGTGAAATAATACACAAACCCAATTTATCATTGACATTTTGTTTATTGACTGATGTAGGTGATTATGGCCTAGGTTACACTTGTTTCAAGAGAGGGAATTTATTTTTGACAGTAGGGGTTTATAAAAACATGAAAAGAACTACTTTGTTACTGAAAAGGAACTATTAGTCAGCATTTAGGGTTTTAAGAAATTAAAGAATTACCTAGTAGGAAACAGACTAATAGTTTATACTGACCACAAAGCTTTATGTTCTATTCAAGAGTGCAAACTGTACCACGGCAGAATAACCAGGTGTGTGGTTTACTTGCAACAGTTTGATTATACCACTCAGTACATAAAAGTAGAACAAAACGTCCAAGTGGGTGTTTTAGCTCGATTACTAGTGGTGGGTGACCATGAAAATGAGGTTATTCAGGACATCAGAAATTTTAGAAAAACGTATTTTCAGGGAATTAAGGAAGAAAGAGAAATTGTAATGTGAATACCTCAGGCGTAATCAGAACAAAGATGACGAGTGGAAATTGCTAAAAAGTTATTTAGAAAAGAAAGACCGTGACAAAGCAAAACAGTATCACCAGGTTTATAGAGGAATTCTATTGCAAAGACACAGTTTGGATTCAGATAGCAGGAAGGTCGGTTAACCTGAGCAATACACTGTTACATTGATTAAATTCATATACCAAAGTTTTGGACATTGTGGTACAATGAAATGTATTCAAAAGAGTCAGGAGAATGGTTATTTCAACAACAAGTCTAGGAGAGGTAGAAAATGTTTAGCAACATGCGACAGATACCAGAGAGTGAAGGTTAATAATAAAAAAACACGAAGGTTTTATGCAGAATATAATTCCGAAAGGTAAGTCACAATTAGGAGGCATAAATTTATTTGGGAAACTAACTTGCACTAAAGAAGGATACACTTACTTGTTTGTTTCTGCAGAAATATTTTCAAAATTTTTCCAACTATATCCTATGAAAAGAGCTACAAGCAAAAAGATAACATACCATTTCACAAATGATTATGTACAGAAAGTAGGTAAAGCACGAGCTGTCTTATCGATAATGGAAGCCACTTTACATGGGATGTAAGGAAAGAGTTTGTTAGTTATGTAGACAAGAAACACATTCTTATATCAGTTTATTTAACTTCTAGTAAACCAGCTGAAAGATATATGAGAGAGACTGGCACGCATTGTAGAACATATTGTGTGAAAGATCATACTAATTGGTACTGTTACATTAGTCAGTGCGAGGAGATATTAAATAGGCTAATCACACTGCTCAGGTTTTACGCCATATGAGGAACATTTCAGCAGAAAGCCAGCGAATATACTTTTCGAATTAATTAGTTACCTAACATGTACCGAATTATATGCAGATGAAAGAGAAGAGATTGCTATGGACTACATCGAGTTGTGTCATCGTAAAGGAAAAGAAAAACATAACAGGAAACCGAAAGTCATCTGAAGAGACTACAAGCCTTTCGTGCTTCATTAATTGTGTAATGTAGTGATATAATATTCCTGTACCAGTAACTGGTATATTTGAGGCAACTTAAGTAAAATCTTAGTTTGCTATTGAATTATGTGCTCAAAAACAAGTTTTTTAATATGACAGGAATATTTTGTTTTCAATAATTGCTAAGTAATTGATCTAAATTTCCTATGCCAATGAGCCTGTTAATGAATATTTATTAAAAAGCGTGGAACAAAGTGTATTTTGCAGCTTACAAATTTCTTTTCGCAAAATTGGGTAGCTATTTTTTATAAATAAATTATTTGGAATTTATGCACATGGTACGAATACTTCTCGTTCTTTCTTTCGACTGTGATTAACTAAAATGTAATATGTATCATTTTGTTCTGACAACTTGAAAGACCTGAGTCGAAACAAGGCCCCCGGAGTAGACAACATTCCATTAGAACTACTGACGGCCTTGGGAGAGCCAGTCATGACAAAACTCTACCAGCTGGTGAGCAAGATGTATGAGACAGGCGAAATACCCTCAGACTTCAAGAAGAATATAATAATTCCAATCCCAAAGAAAGCAGGTGCTAACAGATGTGAAAATTACCGAACTATCAGTTTAATAAGCCACGGCTGCAAAATACTAACGCGAATTCTTTACAGACGAATGGAAAAACTGGTAGATGCAGACCTCGGGGAGGATCAGTTTGGATTCCGTCGAAATGTTGGAACACGTGAGGCAATACTGACCTTACGACTTATCTTAGAAGAAAGATTAAGAAAAGGCAAACCTACGTTTCTAGCATTTGTAGACTTAGAGAAAGCTTTTGACAATGTCGACTGGAATACTCTTTTTCAAATTCTAAAGGTGGCAGGGGTAAAATACAGGGAGCGAAAGGCTATTTATAATTTGTACAGAAACCAGATGGCGGTAATAAGAGTCGAGGGGCATGAAAGGGAAGCAGTGGTTGGGAAAGGAGTGAGGCAGGGTTGTAGCCTCTCCCCGATGTTATTCAATCTGTATATTGAGCAAGCAGTAAAGGAAACAAAAGAAAAATTTGGAGTAGGTATTAAAATTCATGGAGACGAAGTAAAAACTTTGAGGTTCGCCGATGACATTGTAATTCTGTCAGAGACGGCAAAGGACTTGGAAGAGCAGTTGAACGGAATGGACAGTGTCTTGAAAGGAGGATATAAGATGAACATTAACAAAAGCAAAACGAGGATAATGGAATGTAGTCAAATTAAATCGGGTGATGCTGAGGGAATTAGATTAGGAAATGAGACACTTAAAGTGGTAAAGGAGTTTTGGTATTTAGGAAGTAAAATAACTGATGATGGTCGAAGTAGAGAGGATATAAAATGTAGACTGGCAATGGCAAGGAAAGCGTTTCTGAAGAAGAGAAATTTGTTAACATCGAATATAGATTTATGTATCAGGAAGTCGTTTCTGAAAGTATTTGTTTGGAGTGTAGCCATGTATGGAAGTGAAACATGGACGATTACTAGTTTGGACAAGAAGAGAATAGAAGCTTTCGAAATGTGGTGCTACAGAAGAATACTGAAGATAAGGTGGATAGATCACGTAACCAATGAGGAGGTATTGAATAGGACTGGGGAGAAGAGAAGTTTGTGGCACAACTTGACTAGAAGAAGGGATCGGTTGGTAGGACATGTTTTGAGGCATCAAGGGATCACAAATTTAGCATTGGAGGGCAGCGTGGAGGGTAAAAATCGTAGAGGGAGACCAAGAGATGAGTACACTAAGCAGATTCAGAAGGATGTAAGTTGCAGTAGGTACTGGGAGATGAAGCAGCTTGCACAGGATAGAGTAGCATGGAGAGCTGCATCAAACCAGTCTCAGGACTGAAGACAACAACAACAACAACAACTTGTAAATTACATCAGATATCCTAACGAAATTATGTAGCTGTCCGCACAAAATTGAAAAAGCATTATTTTTGGTATTTTTGTATGCATATGAATTAATTTTGCACCAACTTTTAATTCTCATTTCCGAAAATGTGTGAATTCTGATTGTCAATGATTGTTGCAAATCATATAAATACCAGCGGTTGGCATACAGCAGGCAGGCAGTTTGTTTCCAACCATCAGCTGCACAGCATGTAGAGCGTTACTTACGTATTTTTTGCCACCGAAAATCTTGCGTGCAAATAAAGCAATTTTATGGAAAATCTCTACCTGGAATTTATTTTGCACAATACACGACCAGTTTTGCATGTACAGCGTACAGCAGAAGAGCTCAGGAGTATTTACAGCAAGAGCACAGGAGTATTTGCAGTGAAGCTACACCTCAAGAATGATGATCTACAGGTTATGTAAAAATCACAAACGTTTTTGGTTACAACACTTCATCTCTAAATTAATGAGCAAAAAATGTGTGTCAACTCTTATGGGACTTAACTGCTGAGGTCATCAGTCCTTAAGCTTACACACTACTTAACCTAAATTATCCTAAGGACAAACACACACACTCATGCCCGAGGGAGGACTCGAACCTCCGCCGGGACGACTGCAGCGCCTGGACCGCTCGGCTAATCCCGCGCGGCTATTAATAAACAACTGTGCCTCTTTTTTCCATTTCAATAAATTTGTTGAGATAGTTGCACTCAGGTGGTGGAGGCTCATTTATTTAAATTCTTGCAGTTCACATTGTTATTGTGGTCGTGTTACTTGGTATAACTTTCAGCATAAAATTTCAACCTTTATAAGTCTGCAAATATTTTATCAGCAGCCCACTCTATACGCATGCCACACCGCGCTTACTTATTTGCTGTCAGCAGTTCCATTTTATGGAAACTAGCTAATGCTGCAGTTCACCTACATAACCAGGTGGTCAATATATTTGACTGCCATTCCCGGTACTGTAGGGACTTATCCTCAGTGGAAGGATTGAAAATGGGTGCACTCAACCTTGTAAAGCAAACTGAGGAGATACCTGAGTGAGAGGTAGCGGCTCCAAGGTCTAGGTGGCTGATAACAGATAGGAGAGCGGTGTACTGATCCCACAGCTTCCTAACTGCATGTTAATAACTCCATTGGCATAGGATGAGATGACGGCTGGTCATAGAGAAAATCCTTTGTGGGCAACACCTCCTCAGTGGAATGTGGAGTTGATGTATCTTAGCGTGAGATAAGATATTGCAAACGTGAAATGCTGAAATGTTAATAACAAGTGTAACCGGCAGAATGTCGAATGCAAGTGGGCAAACGTGCTTGTGTTGTGTTGTACTGGTGCCAGAAGTCAGTTTGTGGGTTGGAGTTCCATGCCTGTTGCACTTGGTCAGTCAATAAAGAGATGGTTAATGCTGTTTGTGGATGACTCTGGAGTTGTCGAATGACGACGTCCCATATGTGGTCGATTGGAGACAGATCTGGCGATCGAGCAGGCCAAGGCAACATTTCGTCGCTCTGTAGAGTATGTTGGGTACTACAGCAGCATGTGGACGAGCGTTATCCTTTTGGGGGACGCCCCTGGAATGCTGTTCATGAATGGCAGCACAGCGGACTGAATCACCAAACTGAGGTACACATTTGTAGTCAGGGTGCATGGGATAACCACGTGAGTGCTTCTGCTGTCATATGAAATCGCACCTCAGACGATAACTCCAGGTACAGATCCAGTGTGTCTAGCTTGCAGACGTGTTGGTTGCAGGCCCTCTATTGGCCTCCTTCCAACCAACACATGGCTATCACTGGCACGCAGGCAGAACCAGCTTTCAACGGAAAACACAACAGATCTCCACCCTGACCTTGAATGAGCTCTCGCTAGACACTATGACACTCCTGAAGTCGCATACGGCGGTGGTGTGGGGCCAGTGGAACACACTCTACAGGTCTTCTGGCATGAAGTTATTCTTAAAGTTACCGATTTGTAACAGTTCGTTTTGTCACTGTAGTTCCGACTGCTGCTCAAACTGCTGCTACAGATGCAGTTACCATGAGCCAGGGCCATACGCCGAACATGATGGTCTTGCCTCTAAGTAGTGGCACGTGGTCGTCTTCTTTCAACCGCATATTGACGTGAACGACACTATCAGCGATCATGTACACTGGCTAAATGCCATCAAAGTCTTTCTGCACTATCGTAAAAAGAACACTGAATTTCTGTTAGATTGTTCACATGTCTTCTTTCAAACCCAGTGACGCGTTGATAATGGTGCCCTGGTTGCCTTAAAGGCAGTCATCACTAACATCAACTCACCACGCTCAATCTCAAATGTAACTAAGTCTCACTACCGCAAAATGTGAACAGACATCATGTTGAAACACGCCTACGTACTTTCGTTTATGTCGTACAACTCCTTCCAGGTGTTCCGGTTTTTTTTTCTCGATGTGTTACTGGTATGATTCAAACGAGACCAACGACTGCTACCATTACAGGGGATGACATACACACATCACAAGCTGATAATGGTGCCAAAACATGTCAAGTGTATGACAGCATTGCTAAATCAATAACATTCGCGAAGATGGGTAAAAGTATAGCGGTCAGCGAGAGCTTACAGTGTTGTAGCATATACCACATTCCAAATTCAAAGCCATCTACGAGGCTTAAATGAGAAATACGTGTTCAATGCAAAAGAAAGGTAGTTGAAAGGAGTACACTAAAGATTAGATTAGATTAGATCTCTACGAAGCCACATAGAAACAGAGAAGAAAATTAGTGTTAAGAAAGTACATGAACTAATTAAGTCGTCAGAGTTTGACATTCGAACATAAGACATGAGCGCCAATAAATCATCTGGAGACGACGAAGCGCAGGAACTCAAAAGTTATTCGATCTGGTATTTAAAATACAACAAACCAGAGGTTATCCATCGGATTTGCTAGGGAGTATCCCCACCCCACTGCCGAGAAAGCAATGTAAAATGGTCGTCTAGAATGATGAGTTACGATACTCGTTGGTAAATTCCGATGAGGAGATAGGAGTACTTCTAAAAAACACTTGATGCGATGCACCTCGTTCGCTACCATAGATCAGTTCAGACACGATATCGAGTTATTCTCATGTGGGATTTATTTGTGTGGGATTAAATGGGACCTTTATACGTCTCCCATCGTCTCTTGCTACCGAACGATACACAAACCTACTGACCGAGCACATGCATCGATTTTTTCACCTTCAGTCCAAAAGGCAACCCGTATTTCAGTACGGAACTGCTCCACCCCACAGAATGGTTTGAGGAGCACTTCAGGAACATGGAGATGTTTGTGTGGTACCTGGGGACGGTGCCTCGTATCACAGTCCCTTTCATCACATCTGCGGCGCCATCGAGAGAGATTAGCGCGCCTTGGATCTAGCTGTGACCGATCTCCATGTAAATTAAATGGCCCTCCAACGCTTTCGTTGTGTAGCGGAGTATGCGAAAAAACTAGTCCATCTTCTAACAGCAGTGTACTGTAGGTCTTTGGAGAGCCGAAATGTTCCTTATGATTGAAAAAAAAAAATCCCAGACTATTCCCGTTTTTAAGATCATCAAACAGACGCCCAACAGTACCTCTGACGTTGGTGAGCTGTAGAATTTTTGAACATGTTTTATGCTCGCATATTGTAAAATTTATGAAGACCGAAAAACTCCTATGTAGGAATCAACATGGGTTCCGAAACAGCGATCGTGTGGAACCCAGCTCGCTCTGCTCGTCCACGACGCCAAGAAGGCGGTAGACACCGGCGCCCAGATATGTTCCTTGACTTACTTAAGGTATGCGATACATTTCTACACTGCTGGCTAGAGAGCAAAATGCGAGCGCAAGGAATATCAGACCAACTGTGTGATTGGACTGAAGAGTTTCTACCTAACAGAGCACAGCGTATCATTCTCAATGGAGAAACGTAGAAGTTACTTCGGTAATAACCCAAGTGAGTGTTATGGGTCCAATACTTCACAAAACATGCACACGTAAATGACGCAGAGGACAACATTGGAAGTTCCATGAGGCTTTTAGTTGATGATACTGTTTTATAAAAACGAGAAGTCGCATCGCTAGAACCCTGACGCGAAATGCAGAGGATCGACGCCTAGCGCATGTTGGGGCAAATGAACCTCAACAAAAACAAATGTAACGTACCGTGTATATGCAGACAGGAATATCGATTATTGTATGGTTTCTCGACTTCTTGGAAGCAGTTTCTTCTTTCAATCACGATCATGCATACGGAACGATTTAAACTGGAACGACCACATAACACTGACTGCGAGAAAGACAGACACATTTATTGAAGGAATTCTCAGGAAATGTAGTGCATCAGCAAAGGAGATATCTTACAGAACCCTCGTTCGACCACTATGTCAATATTGCTCGTCAGTATGGGATCAGTATCAAACAGGATTTGTAAAGGAAATAAAGAAAATCCAAAGACGAGCAGCTCGTATCGTTACTGGTTAATTTGGTAAGCACTAAGCGTCACAGAGACGATCAACTAACTCCAGTGGTAGACGCTGTACGAGATGAATTCGGAATCACGGTGTAGTTTACTGTTAAAGTTCCGAGAACATACGGGGTCAGAAGAGCCTGAAAATATTTTGCTTCCTCCTAAGTAGATATCGCTAAAAAGCCGTGAGTTAGAAAGATTCGATCCCGCATGAAGGCTTACCGGTAACATGATTTAATAAACGTCATTTTCGAATATTTAATTTGAATTCCGCGAAGAAAATAAAGGATAAACATATCACAGAAATATAATTGTATCTAGCACCTTTATTCTTCATTCGGACAGCAAAGAAAAGAAGCAATAAGAAGTAAAACGCGAGATTTTTGTGTTTAATTCACATATCGATGTAAACATGAGCGGAATGAAAGCTCAAAATAGCATGACATAAGGTTCTAAAATATTTCAGAAAACTTGAAGAAACAGTTCGCGTAAGACCCGTCCACACGCAACGATCTGTCTGAGCAAATGTCTGCGCACATCACATCTGCGCAGACAGATCGTTGCGTGTTGCATCAACCTGAGGTGTGTGCAAACCTAGAAGTTGGAGTTGGAGGTTTGAGCGAAACCTCTCAAATCTGTGGGTTCAACTCACATCTGTGCAGACAAGTTGGAGCGTGTGGACAGGAGATTGCCGCAAATCTGGCGCGAAACAGCTGTTTGCTCAATCTAGTGTTTGTATTTGTGCGCACAGGGCATTAAAATAGCTGATTACTCGTCGGTGTTCTCGAGATTTTGTGAGTGAATTCATTGAAATACACTCCTGGAAATGCCGTAGGGGACCGCACCGCCACTTCCCAGGAAATTAGGGACACTGTTGCTCCTGGGGTATCGGCGAGGACCATTCGCAACCGTCTCCATGAAGCTGGGCTACGGTCCCGCACACCGTTAGGCCGTCTTCCGCTCACGCCCCAACATCGTGCAGCCCACCTCCAGTGGTGTCGCGACAGGCGTGGATGGAGGGACGAATGAAGACGTGTCGTCTTCAGCGATGAGAGTCGCTTCTGCGTTGGTGCCAATGAGGGTCTTATGCGTGTTTGGCGCCGTGCAGGTGAGCGCCACAATCAGGACTGCATACGACCGAGGCACACAGGGCCAACACCCGGCATCATGGTGTGGTGAGCGATCTCCTACACTGGCCGTACACCTCTGGTGATCGTCGAGGGGACACTGAATAGTGCACGGTACATCCAAACCGTCATCGAACCCATCGTTCTACAATTCCTAGATCGGCAAGGGAACTTGCTGTTCCAACAGGACAATGCACGTCCGCATGTATCCCGTGCCACCCAACGTGCTCTAGAAGGTGTAAGTCAACTACCCTGGCCAGCAAGATCTCCGGATCTGTCCCCCACTGAGCATGTTTGGGACTGGATGAAGCGTCGTCTCACGCAGTCTGCACGTCCAGCACGAACGCTGGTCCAACTGAGGCGCCAGGTGGAAATGGCATGGCAAGCCGTTCCACAGGACTACATCCAGCATTTCTACGATCGTCTCCATGGGAGAATAGCAGCCTGCATTGCTGCGAAAGGTGGATATACACTGTACTAGTGCCGACATTGTGCATGCTCTGTTGCCTGTGTCTATGTGCCTGTGGTTCTGTCAGTGTGATCATGTGATGTATCTGACCCCAGGAATGTGTCAATAAAGTTTCCCCTTCCTGGGACAATGAATTCACGGTGTTCTTATTTCAATTTCCGGAAGTGTATATAGAAACCACCCATGTTTGTGGAAGATTAAAAGTAAAGAATATAGTGACCGAGACAAAAAGACAGCAGTATACAATGTTCTAATTGAAACATTGCGGGCAATTAACGCCTCGGCAAACAGAGAAACGGTAATAGAAAAAAAAAATCGTTGCGAACTGTTTACCAAAAAGAGTTATCCAAAGTTCAGAAATCTAGAAGATCTGGCGTAGGAGTAGATCAAGTATACCAGCCAACGTTATAGTATTTTGATCTGCTTCGCTTTCTTAGTGATCAAGAAACGCCAAGACCAAGCAGGAGTACAATTGAAGATGAAATTGGAGTGCCAATGTGCGAGGAAATGGAACACGAGGAAATGTAAAACAATATATTTCACATACGTTTATCAAAAGTTTATTCAAAAGAATATTTTTGTGTGCAAAGATAATAGAAAATTAACTGCTGTTATAAAAAGAAACATGAACATACTTGTCCATGTTTTAGGTTCGCCCTTCAACTCTCGCAGTAAAGTTACGTGAGAAAAACTGCATTCGCTTTAGCAACCACTGTCTACACCATTTTGACCGCTTTCTCTGTTTCTTGTGGTTGGTCTGAATGTTTCTTGCAACACAAGTTGCGAACACAGACCACAACAGAACTTCCTCCATTTCTATATTTCAAACTAACTGAATTAAAATTTTGACGTTTACGGGGAGCGTAGTCGCTTGCCACTGATATTTCTTTCCTACACCGGTAGATGGCGGGCGAGTAGTAGATTGGGGTTTGTGTCGTGTGAACACAGCACATTTGCAGCGATCATTTGCATGTACAGACATCTGCGCTGATGTCTGCACAGACAGATCGTTGTGTGTGGACCGGGCTTAACCTACATGCTCTGTTTAGCATTCGTTGGAAGCAAAGTGGCGGATGCGCCAGCCTGTGTTTTTAGGAGCTCTAGTTTTACCAGTGGAGGAATCATTTCAAACATTTGAATGATAGATGAGCCAACCAAGAACCAATATCGCTATGGATTGTAACAAAGAGACAATACGGATAGTTTGTCCAGGAAAACTATTTGATGAAGACTTTTCCTTGCGGAATAGAGTAAATTTGTAGTTTTTTTTCTTTGTCCATTCCTTCCTGAGCACAGGAGGCAAGCAATTATTACTCTCTCTGTTATTTGTTCTTGATACAAATAAAATACAAAATTAAAATGGTGTTGCGCGTGAAGTTAATATAATATATTACAGCGTCTTTCATTCTCAAGGGAACACTGTTAACCAAATAACAAATCATAATCACGGTACAAAATATTCAATTTCAGATAGTCAAGTTCAGGAGATGTACGTTGTACTAATAGGAACAAAGGCTCAAAAACATGAAATTGTTGTAGTTCTACATTATATACGTTACGTATAAAATAAATAAAATATGTTATGCAATCTGAAAACGAGATCAAAATCAGTCAATTGTCTTCGAAAAAGATATATGCAGCCAGTTACAAAATCAATTCCCTTTTTTTTTTTTTTTACTGGTAATTTGCTGTGATCGGCTGCATGTACATCATAGTACTCCTGGAACTAGATCCATTGTTCCATCTACCCGTTCTGCATACGCGGCAACTGAATGTCTGGAATGTTTATTTTTATGACAGTATCTCTGGCCTTAAATTTTAAACATTAGCCCTGATGATCTAGCACGGATTTTCACTTACTGTGGTCTGCACTAAACGTTTTATCAAACCAGTTTCGTTATACGCCCTTATACACATCCAGCTGTCGTACGTGATGACGTACATACTTTCTTACACTTGGTCATTTGTTTTTTCAACAGTAACCACTTTTTATTCATCTTTAATCATTCCAATTATTACCTATTAAAAATTGATTATTCTCAGACCGACCCCTAAATTTAAAAAAATGTCGAATGCCCAACGGCTCTTTCAACGGGCGTAACACGCTGTACAATTTGACGTATCTGAAACATTTGTGTACGGTCGATTGCTCAGATTTAAAAAAAAAAAAAATAGAATCTGCATTGGAGGCGTGGCCAAAGCCCAGCTCTTCGCCATTTCGTTTGCCAGAAACAGATTTTCGATTCTGTCTACTTTGAGACAATTTAATTTTCTAATTAACTTCTATGTTTTACTTTTATCATAACAAAAGAAGAGCTGAAGTTCTAACTTTCTTCGTGTTGGTATCATTTCCTAATGAATCTCCAGGAGCAGAATATGTTTGTTAGCGACAAATTTTGGCAAAACCCCTAACTTGTTTTATTCTTATTGCCACAATAATCTGTCAACTGAAGGCGCTTAAAATCGAGAAAACCATGCGCGGCCGCTTACTGGGAAGCGTTAAATTTCTGTTGCTCATCCAATACAAACAGTTCCTCATGAAGCTGCTAAATTTTGCACAGTCTAGTCTTGTTTCACGTCGTTTTAAATGTCACTATTTACATGTTACCTTAACTTTGATCTATAAGGTAACTGAATCGAAAAGAAACAATAAGGAAATTGTCACTGCTGCGTAACTTTTTCTAGTCGTCAAGCCATTTTTTTCAACATATATTGTGTAGGCCTAACTTAGTTTTTTGTCCGACAAAATTTACAAAGTTTCTTCCGTGCTCACTGATATATTCCACACAATTAATTGCTGAATGTAACATCCTCTCGACCTTTTTCCTTCTTCATGAGTATCTGTCTGTTTTAGCCACATAATCCGCAGAATCTGTCCAGCAGGGGACACTCCTAACCACAGTTTCCTTGAAGTTAGATATAGTGGGAATTAGAGAAGTCCGGTAGCAGGAACAACAGAACTTCGTCGGGTCAGTATGGCTTTATCAACACAAACACCCAGGTATAGATCTTCTAAAGAGTAAAACAGAGGAATTTGGGTAAAGTACTATGAGCAGCAGCGAAGATAGAAGCAAAGCCAACAGCCACCACAGTGGTACAAGTTTATATGCTGAGCAGCCCCGCAGATGATGAAGACATTGAAAGAATGTATATGAGATGAAAGAAATTATTGATACAGCCAAGGTAGGTGAAAATATGACTGTGTTGGAGGAGTGGAATTCGATAATAAGAAAAAGCACAGTATGAAAAATTGTGGAACACATGGATTGGAGGTCAGAAATTGAAAGGAAAACCTTGTAGTACTATTTTGCATACAATATAATTTAATCGATCTCAATACTTAATTTAATAACCATGCTAAGAGCTTGTATACCTGGATGAAACCTGCAGACACTGCAAATTTTTAGATAGGTTACAAAATTATACGACAGAAATTTCGAAACCAGATTTTAAAATATTTCTGGGAGTAAGTATGATCTTTGATCATAATTTATAGGTTATGTGCAGGAGATTATATCTGAAAAAAATTTAGAAAGTTAGGAGATTAATGAGATGGTATATCTTAGATGGCACCTATGAAAAATAAGCCAACACGACACACGGCGTATGCCAAGGAGAACAAATTTTCTATTACACATGAAACATCGTGTATCGGGTCATTCTGGATAAAAAAAACATCTGAGGTACGTCAAAAGTATGCTGACATAAACAGAATTGTTCACAGCAAATGTATCCCAAATATTAAATACGTGACTTGTGAAAATGGGCAAATCCTGGAACTAACCAGGGAATAATTTAATAGCAGATCTGGTGTAAACATTTAAAAATGTATTTTCTTCAAGGCTGTGGAAGAATGCATGACTAAAGGAAAGAAAGGTGCCACATGAAGCAAAAATTAGAAAGGTCTTTCGAGAAAAGAGACGGTTCTGTATGATTTTATTGTAACTCATCCATAAAGGAGATGGCATATAGAACTCTAGTGCGACCCATTCCTGAGCACTGTTCGAGTGTTTTTGATAGTCACCAAGTCGAATTAAGGTTCAAAAAAATGGTTCAAATGGCTCTGAGCACTATGGGACTTAACTGCTGTGGTCATCAGTCCCCTAGAACTTAGAACTACTTAAACCGAACTAACCTAAGGACATCACACACATCCATGCCCGAGGCAGGATTCGAACCTGCAACCGCAGCAGTCGCGCGATTCCGGACTGAGCGCCTTAACCGCTAGACCACCGCGGCCGGCTCGAATTAAGGGAAGACATCAACGCTATTCAGAGGTGTTCTGCTAGATTTGTTATTGGTAGGTTCAATCAGCACATAAGTATTAAGGAGATGCTTGATGAACTCAAATAGGAAACTCTGCAGGGAAGACGAGCTCTTTTCGGGACTCTTGTGCCTCTCAATGTGTCTCAGGCAGCAATGTCATTCGCCTCTTTTCTGGGATGGCATAAGTATGGTTTCAGTAGTACGGTAAAGTGAGTGTCAGTTCAGTCTGAATTTTTGCCAGATTCATTCAAGATTGTGGATCCAAGATGGCGGCCCTAGACCTGGCAACATCGCAGTGATGTCATGTTGGGAAATTCAAATTTTGGTGGGAAAATAGCTCAATTGGGCTACCTCCACTAACCTAACTCCACACCCCTCCCCATCCTCCACACCCCTTCGCCTCCTACATCTAGAAATCAGAGGCAAAAAGATTCAGGCTGTGCTAGGCTGCTGGATAGGATGGAAGTACTCTTTATTCTGTGTGCATTGTTTATTGAAACAATTTGAGTTGTCATAGGCAGTAGCTCCATCCAGTGTGCTCAACTTGAGGTCTGGAGTCCAACTGACCTAGTTCACAGCACCACCACCACCAGAGGGCACTGTCGACCCTCCCCTTCTTCCCTCCCATAGTGTAATTAAAGATGGTGGTCTCGGAAAAAATGGCGGGACTCAGTGCGTGTCTAGCTGCTGGGCTGGGCTGTGTTCAATGTACGAGGTGCCTGTGTTGGAGAATGAGGAGTTTAACAGGCATATTAGCTGTAATCATGCAGCTGAGGGCTGTGTTGATAGCCACCTGCATGATGTCTGAAAAGCAATTCAGTGAAGACAAATATGCTTCATCGAATAATGAAGATGCAGCGGGATCTTCTTACAGCTTTATCCAAAATTCTTGAAAAAGTAATGTATTCAAGAGTAGCATCACATATTTGTAAACATGAAGTACTAACAAAATGTCATTTGGTTTTCAGAAAGGCTTTTCAACAGAAAATGCTATATATGAGTTATTGTGATCGATTCATTGCTTCTGTCACTGCTAATAACTAGACAACACCACTGCCTATGGGCTTTAATTTGTACGCTAAAGCACTGAAGATGATCATTATGTGATCGAAAATCGATTTTTCTGTTAATAAATTATCAAAATTACGGCCAATGCTGACCTTCCTCCTAATTTTATTTTTCATATGGTCGTTGTGCACACAGCACTCTATGGAGTCACCAACCAGTTCAGTATTGTTTTGGCCACTCCTTATCCTTGACGACAGCTTCCACCATAGCAGGCTTACGTTCAATCAGGTGCTGGAAGGTTTCTTGAGGAATGGCAGCCCATTCTTCATGGAGTGCTGAACTGAGGACAGGTATCGATGTCGGTCGGTGAGGCCTGGCACGAACTCGGCGTTCCAAAACATCTCGATGGTGTTCTATAGGATTCAGGTCAGGATTCTGGACAGGCCAGTCCATTACAGGGATGTCATTGTTGTGTAACCACACCGCAACAGGCCTTGCATTATGAACAGGTGCTCGATCGTGTTGAAAGTTGCATTCGCCATCCCCGAATTGCTCTTCAACAGTGGGAAGCACGAAGGTACTTAAAACATCAATGTAGGCCTGTGCTGTGACAGTGCCACGCAAAGCAACAAGGGGACAAGACAAGCCTTCTCCATGAAAAACACGACCACACCATAATACCACCGCCTCCGAATTTTATTGTTGGCGCTACACACGCTGGCAGCTGACGTTCAGCGGGCATTCGCAGTACTCACAACCTGCTATCGGATCGCCACATTGTGTACTGTGATTCGTCAATCCACGCAACGGTTTTCCACTGTTCAATCGTCCAATGTTTACGCTCCTTACACCAAGCGAGGCGTCGTTTGGAGCTTAACGGATGATGTGTGGCTTATGAGCAGCCGCTCGGCCATGAAATCCAAGTTTTCTCACCTCCTGCGTAACTGTCATGGTACTTACAGTGGATCCTGATGCAGTTTGGAATCCCTGTGTGATGGCTTGGGTAGATGTCTGCCTATTACACATTACGACCCTCTTCAAATGGCGGCGGTCTCTGTCAGTCAACAGACGAGGTCGGCCTGTACGCTTTTGTGCTGTACGTGTCCCTTCACACTTTCACTTCACTATCACAACGGAAACAGTGGACCTAGGGGTGTTTAGGAGAGTGGAAATCTAGCGCACAGACGTATGACACAAGTGACACCCAATGAACTGACCATGTTCGAAGTCTGTGAGTTCCGCGGAGGGCCTCATTCTGCTCTCTCACTATGTCTAATGACAACCGAGGTCGCTGATATGGAGTACCTGGCAGTAGGTGTCAGCACACTGAACTTAATATGAAAAACGTATGTTTTTGGGGGTGATTGGTCACTTTTGATCACGTAGTGTATTTATCATCTTGGTCAAAATGTGTGTGAATTCTTAAGGGACCAAACTGCTGAGCTCATCGGTCGCGAGACTTACACACTAGTTAAATTAATTTAAAATTAATTTATGCTAAGAACAGCACAAAAACTCATGACCGAGGGAGGACTCGAAACACAGGGCGGGAAGGGCCGCGCAATTCATGACACAGCACTTCAAACCGCGCGGCCACACCACGCGGCGGTCGCATGTATTGCCCCGACATTTCTATTGCGTTTGCAGACGCTGTACATACAACAGCTGATTGATTAACGTATTGGACGTGTCTCATGTTGTTTTCTCTGCGGTTTCGTATTATGATCGTTAAATTTTCGCTTCCGTGTGTGGTTGAATGAACCGCTATTACAGCCGTATGTCTCTGTCCATAATGTCTATTATTATTATTATTATCGTGCGTAGACCGTTGTTATTATTGCTCTCACCCGACTGATCATCATGTGAACTGAACCTTCTGTTTACCGAATGATCGCCATTATAGTGATTATTATTATGATGGTAATTTCGATTATTCGTGTTACCGTTATTACACTGCGATTTTTCGTGGCGTTGGTTTACATTGCGACATCTGCCATGCTATACATTGTAGGGATTCGCATTGTATATCTGATTTCCGAACTGCCTATCGTCCTCTTGGATTACATCTAGCGAGCCTATTGATCTTAGTCATAATCGGGTGCATTAATTAGTTTCTCGGGCAGGTGAATTGATGGATTCATCCCAATATCGAGTCTTACTTATGTACCTTTCGAAATATTTTCAATGTGTGCTTTTATTCGGGATGTAAAATTCTGGGCTGTAAATCTCGTTTCTATCTCTATTTTGTTTACTCATCGACTAGTATTTCGCAATAAATAGTTTCTCAAACTCATAACATTACGTCCAAGTCTCAGCTTCCTCAGATGCCCAGAGCGAGAATTCATCTCTGGTTTTCAACACTATAAACTGAATTTTGTCCTGCTCACTCCACGCTTTACGGACCAAAGTTCTCTTGAAAACGTATGGAAATGCCTCGCTTAGAGCCGGCCGCGGTGGCCGTGCGCTTCTAGGCACTTCAGTCCGGAACCGCGTGAATGCTACGGTCGCAGGTTCGAATTCTGCCTCGGACATAGATGTGTGTGATGTCCTTAGGTTAGTTAGGTTTAAATAGTTCTAAGTTCTAGGGGACTGATGACCTCAGAGGTTGAGTCCCATAGTGCTCAGAGCCATTTGAACCATTTTGCCTGGCTTTAAACATACTATTTTCGACCTTTGCCAACGAAGTTGGACTTCGACGGTCAAAATGTCGGTCCCTGTAGTCTGAATCTTCGCTACTGCTTATCAGTTTCACCCGGCAGTCATTCCACCTATTTCCTTCTGTATCTCTGGATTGATCGGTGAACGTTGATCGGACGAACTGTCCAGCAATTTTAGCTGTGTCGACTCGCCTTCCATAAGCGATAATCGATTTTTTACTTGATTCTACCAAGCAGGAATTTCTCAGATTATCTTTTCTTTAATATTCTGAAGCTCGGCTTTAGATTGTTCTATGATTTCGGTCCCCTCCCCCCCCCCCCCCACAACTGAACCGTGGACCTTGTCGTTGGTGGGGAGGCTTGCGTACCTCAGCGATACAGATAGCCGTACCGTAGGTGCAACCACAACGAAGGGGTATCTGTTGAGAGGCCAGACAAACGTGTGGTTCCTGAAGAGGGGCAGCAGCCTTTTCAGTAGTTGCAGGGGCAAGAGTCTAGAAGATTGACTGATCTGGCGTTGTAACAATAACCAAAACGGCACTGCTGTGCTGGTACTGAGAACGACTGAAAGCAAGGGGAAACCACAGCCGTAATTTTTCCCGAGAGCATGCAGCTTTACTGTATGATTAAATGATGATGGCGTCCTCTTGGGTAAAATATTCCGGAAGTAAAATGGTCCCCCATTCGGATCTCCGGGCGGGAACTACTGAAGAGGACATCGTTATCAGGAAAAAGAAAACTGGCGTTCTACGGAGCGGAGCGTGGAATGTCAGATCCCTTAATGGGGCAGGTAGGTTAGAAAATTTTAATAGGGAAATGGATAGGTTAAAGTTAGATATAGTGGGAATTAGTGAAGATCGGTGGCAGGAGGAACAAGACTTTTGGTCAGGTGAATACAGGGTTATAAATACAAAATCAAATAGGGGTAATGCAGGAGTAGGTTTAACAATGAATAAAAAAATAGGAGTGCGGGTAAGCTACTACAAACAGCATAGTGAACGCATTATTGTGGCTAAGATAGACACGAAGCCCACGCCTACTACAGTAGTTCAAGTTTATATGCCAACTAGCTCTGCAGATGATGATGAATTTGATGAAATGTATGATGAGATAAAAGAAATTATTCAGGTGGTGAAGGGAGACGAAAATTTAATAGTCATGGGTGACTGGAATTCGAGAGTAGGAAAAGGGAGAGAAGGAAACATAGTAGGTGAATATGGATTGGGGCTAAGAAATGAAAGAGGAAGCCGTCTGGTAGAATTTTGCACAGAGCATAACTTAATCATAGCTAACACTTGGTTCATGACTAATAAAATAAGGTTGTACACATGGAAGAATTGTGGAGACACTAGAAGGTATCAGAGAGATTATATAATGGTAAGACAGAGATTTAGGAACCAGGTATTAAATTGTAGGACATTTCCAGGGGCAGATGTGGAAAAAGGGAATACAAACGTCTCAAAAATGAGATCGACAGAAAGTGCAAAATGGCTAAGCAGGGATGGCTAGAGGTCAAGTGTAAGGATGTAGAGGCTTATCTCACTAGGGGTAAAATAGATACTGCCTAATAGAAAATTAAAGAGACCTTTGGAGAAAAGAGAACCTTGCATGAATATCAAGCGCTCAGATGTAAACCCAGTTCTAAACAAAGAAGGGAAAGCTGAAAGGCGGAAGGAGTGTATAGAGGGTCTATACAAGGGCAATGTACTTGAGGACAATACTATGTAAATGAAAGAGGATGTAGTTGAAGATGAAACTGGAGGTACGATATTGCGTAAAGAGTTTGACAGAGCACTGAAAGACCTGAGACGAAACAAGGCCCCCGGAGTAGACAACATTCCATTAGAACTACTGATGGCCTTGGGAGAACCAGTCCTGACAAAACTCTTACTATCTGGTGAGCAAGATGTATGAGACAGGCGAAATATACTCAGACTTCAAGAAGAATATAATAGTTCGAATCCCAAAGAAAACAGGTGTTGACAGATTTGAAAATTACTGAACTATCAGTATAATAAGTCACGGCTGCAAAATACTAATGCGAATTCTTTACAGATGAATGGAAAAACTAGTAGAAGCCGACCTCGGGGAAGATCAGTTTGGTTTCCGTAGAAATACTGGAACACGTGAGGCAATACTGTCCCTACGACTTACCTTAGAAGCTAGATTAAGGAAGGGCAAACCTACGTTTCTAGTATTTGTAGACTTAGAGAAAGCTTTTGACAATGTTGACTGGAATACTCTCTTTCAAATTCTGAAGGTGGCAGGGGTAAAACACAGGGAGCGAAAGGCTATTTACAATTTGTATAGAAACCAGATGGCAGTTATAAGAGTCGAGGGGCACGAAAGGGAAGCAGTGGTTGGGAAGGCAGTGAGACAGGGTTGTAGCTCTCCCCGATGTTATTCAATCTGTATATTGAGCAAGCAGTGAAGGAAACAGAAGAAAAATTCGGAGTAGGTATTAAAATCCATGGAGAAGAAATAAAAATTTTGAGGTTCGCTGATGACATTGTAATTCTGTTAGAGACAGAAAAAGACTTGGAAGAGCAGTTGAACGGAATGGACAGTGTCTTGAAAGGAGGAAATAAGATGAACATCAAGAAAAGCAAAGAGAATATACTGAAATGTAGTCGAGTTAATTAGGGTGATGCGGAGGGAATTAGATTAGGAAATGAGACACTTAAAGTAGTAAATGAGTTTTGCTATTTGGGGAGAAAAATAAGTAATGATAGTGGAAGTAGAGAGGATATAAAATGTAGACTGGTAATAGCAAGGAAAGCGTTTCTGAAGAAGAGAAATTTGTTGTCATCGAGTATAGATTTAAGCTTCAGGAAGTCGTTTCTGAAAATATTTATATGGAGTGTAGCCATGTATGGAAGTGAAACATGGACGATAAATAGTTTGGACAAGAAGAGAATAGAAGCTTTCGAAATGTGGCGCTACGGAAATGCTGAAATGGAAATGGCTCTGAGCACTATGGGACTTAACAGCTATGGTCTTCAGTCCCCTAGAACTTACAACTACCTAAACCTACTAGCCTAAGGATATCACACAACACCCAGTCATCACTAGGCAGAGAAAACCCCTGACCCCGCCGGGAATCGAACCCGGGAACCCGGGCGCGCGAAGCGAGAACGCTACCGCACGACCACGAGCTGCGGACGGAAATGCTGATGATTAGATGGGTAGATCACATAATTAACGAGGAGGTATTGAATAGAGTTGGTGAGAAGAGAAATTTGTGGCACAACTTGAGTAGAAAGGATCGGTTGGAAGAACATGTTCTGAGGCATCAAGGGATCACCAGTTTAATACTGGAGGGCAGCGTGGAGGGTAAAAATTGTAGAGGGAGACCAAGAGATGAATACACTAAGCAGATTCAGAAGGATGATGGTTGCAGTAGGTACTGGGAGATGAAGAAGCTTGCACAGAATAGAGTAGCATGGAGAGCTGCGTCAAACCAGTATCAATACTGAAGACCACAACAACAACAACAATGATTTCGATGTTTCCGGGTATCAATGATTTCTGCTTGATCGTTTTACTAATTGACTCTACAGTGCTCTGTACTTGAGATCATACCTCCTGTGATTTGGTCTCTATCCACTCTGACATTTCTTCCTCAATGTTATACGAATGACCTATTAAATAATCGTCAATATACTTTTGTCTTGTTAATTGTAGGTCTTTTACTTTGATCGATAGGTCATCTATTCCTTCCGACACAACAGAATGTTCTTTACGTATCTCTTTCACATGCTTCTCTAAAGTATCTACGATCCCTGTAAGGTGTTATGTTTACTACTTGCTGACATTAGCTCCAGTCTCAGTGTGAGTTCCTTAGCCAACCTATCGTCTCTTATCTCATTTTGAGTCTCTAACGATTTAATCGCCTGTTTCATTTCCTCTTTAAATTCTCGATCCTTCTCCTTCTTAGTCTTCGTTCATATCCTCTACATTAGATCTCAACCTATAGGACTTCTTTGACATGGTCAATTACTACAGATTACTACCAATCAACACTAACACAACTACAGATAAACAACATACAAATCCGGTCTAGACTACGATATTAATTTGACAACGCAACAAACTTGTCGTAGTCATCCACCAGCTATTATATTGTATTTAATTGAAGCACAATGCGCTATGACTCAAACTTCAAATCTCGATTATTACGGCAAGCGCGTCTTGTCAATTATTTCGGTACGTACTTGGGTTCTGTGCCTTCTATAATACCTGTATGTATGCCTCCATCAGGCACGACGCCTATCGCTTTCAGTTCGTTGAAGCACTTCCTTCCTGTCACTCCGGGCGTAGTTTCTCGAAGACAGAGAACATGTAACAAGAGCAAGTTTACACAAATAGTTATTTCGTTCATATAAAGTTACAAAATAATTTAAAAAATCATTTGTATAAAATGTATACTGTTGATTTGTTACCTTCGAGCCCCACGCTGCCGCGCCATTGGTGACGCTTCCCATTGCTGGCTACTCACACTTCCACGATCAGCGAAAGTGTAATGTCCTTTTTCTATGCGCAGCCGATATTCTTCACATAGTCGAGATACGTGTAAGCGAGGCGGAACAGCACTATCTGTCATTGAGTCAATATTTGTTGGTCCCATACCCTGAAGACTCATATTAGTCATGAAACAAATTGACGTTCGTTAGAGGCTCTTTGAAAAACGCCCCTTGCTACTTTGCATGTGATACTCTATTTCTTTGGCTCTCATTATTCTTTTATTTAAATTTTCTGCTTTAAAACGAGAATGCGTGATTTTATATGAAATATGGGAACTGTTCACAAGCCTTGATCAACGGCCGGGGCCAAACCGGGTATCTGCCCCGTGCTGCAGTTTCAGGGGGCGCCAAATTCATATTCTTGAAAAAAAAATATCTTGCTTCCAAAATGCCTAGCAGCCAAAGCACGTTGTCTATTGATTGTTCATATGATTTTGAAACGCATCTCTGTTGGTTTTTGAACATTTTTTAACACATTCTAAGTTGATTTCTGAACGAATCCTACGTTGATTTTTGAATGCGTGCATAGTGTATGTGGTGTCTCTGGCACGCATCAAGAAATAAAAAAACTTTCCCATAGACAATATGGTACAGGGCTGTACGAGCTGAGCCAAATAAACCCGAACGAGTGAATGCCAATCGCTCTTTGTTTATGTGGTTGATTGGGTGTGGGAATGATAAGAGTTGTTATAATTACTAGCTAAATCGATAGATTCAGATTACCAGAGTGGAAATAAACGAGTAACGGGAATAACAGGTAAGAAAGATTACATATCTTCTCAGTTTATTCAAGAAAATGTAACTGTGACAGAATTTTTTTGCCAGATCGCTGGGCTACTAGGGGCCAGCTGTACTGTCCCCGGTTACCAGCCACTTAATTTTATTCTCGGAATAGCGCGGAAAACGCGTTGTACGAACACGTAATAACGCCTAACCGTAGAATAAACGCGTGATAACTTAACCTGTGATTCTGACAGGGTTAGCGAAGTTAGCGGAGAATAAGTTTTGAGGATGGCAGGAATAGCTACCGAATCAGTGTAGACAAGTTTGTTTGTGAGAACGAGGAAGGAGAAGAAACGGGGTCATCATCCAAATTATATGGAAGAATATGACGATTTCGTACTACTACTACTTTTCAATCTCATGCTTGAGAAACTGGAGCATATGAATGAAATGTTGAACTATTCCCTAACATAAAACTTTTTTGCTTGTAATAGGCCTAATACGCATTTGATATTCCTACTTCGTGAATTATATGGTCTGGTATTATATATTTAAATGAGGTAGATAAAAATGATCATTTGTGCCAAAATAGTCTCGCTTATACGGCGTGTGTTACAATTGCTGCAATATTAGAAAGGCCTATTTCGTTTTATCTAGCAGGCAGTGACAAAGTTGATATAATCAAATCGAGAAACCACACCTGTGTTGGGTACTATTGGTATGAATAGCTTTTTGATTTTTACGCGGCAAAACGTTTGATGAACTTTGATGAGACAGTAAATTCTTTTGCAGAAAGGAAAGCAAGCCTTGTAAGGTCGTATCAGGATTAGAGAGGAAAAAATGCTAGGACCTAAGGATTGAACAAATGAGTACTGTCCTGCTTGTCTCATTTCTTTACTGCTTTTATATTTCCTATATTGTATTTTATGTCACTCAAGAGAGAAAATTATTAACCAATAGGCAATAAAGAGTGTAAATTATCTGAAGAGTTCTTCTTCTCCCGGTCACAAACAATCCCACCCAGTCTTAATTGTAGTTTTTTAAGGAGGGTAGCATGTCAGTCGGGCCGACTGGGAGCAGGAGAGGACATTTTAATTTTCACTGTCCTGAATGCAGGTCTGATGGCTTCCGTTACAAAATATACACATTTGAATTGCACAGAGCGAAATATAGTGCCTTGCGATATAAGAACGCTGTGTGAAGAGGTGTGGTACTGCACTTTGGCATACTTAAGACCAAATAACATGTCTTACATTTCAAGGAACATAAATGTTTTATACATCACACTCTTCAGAAAGACGAGCACTACAAAATGTACATATTTTCGAAAAAACAATTTTTTAAAAGGTTTTTGATGTCCTATCTCAGATGCTCGAGGGGGAGCGGGGCGGACGTCAATATCGAGTTTTTTACCCGGTTCGGAAATATCGTAGAACCGCGGCTGATTGTTTAGGGGCAGTTCGAATAAGTTTTAGTTTCGAGCAGATATATAACTAGGGTTTACATTAAACAACGTAGGTAGTATCAAAACAACAATATCCAGTCGTTGAGTGTAAATCTTAATTAAAGTACTCCAGAAAATTCGTAATACAGACACAACCGTCAACGACGCCTGCCCTCACGCGACGTCCATTCTGGACGCCGCATTTGGTCACTTAACGCCCAGAGCGCCGTATACCGTACATTGCGCGACTCGCGTTAATGAAGCATGAGTTAGTGCGCTGCAATCAAACCACTGCGGACAAAGGCCTCTTAAGATATTCTCCTGCTTCCATCATTATCGTACATATTAATCTATGTAACTAAGTTGGTATGTAATTATGTAAGAATATGATACAAAACAAAGAGATTACTATATTGTTTAACAATGTAGGCTAATTAAAGGCGGATTGGATTTCGTATTTTATGTAATGAGTAATTATAACTTCACTAGCGATTTTGAGATGTGGACGCGTGACGCGCAGGTATGGAAGAGATGAGGCCAAACAGAAGAGGCTTGCATCCAGCAATAAAGAATGTATGCTGTTCCAGAAAGGACAGCTGCTGTTAACTTGTCATTTTTTTATTAACTTAGTGGTCCCCCAACACGATGACAATTGGATAAAATTATTCCTACTTATATTAAACTTAAAGGAACAATACATACTTTTTTTACTGTTTAGAGGTTTTTGTGTCTTTTTTTAACTTTCTCATTAAAGTTTTTCTTCCAATACAGCTTATATCTCTAACGCTGATCAGTTATAGAATTTTGGAACACGTATTATGTTCGAGTATAATGACTTTTCTGGAGACTAGAAATCTACTCTGTAGAGATCAGCATGGGTTTCGAAAAAGATGATCGTGTGAAACCCAGCTCGCGCTATTCGTCCACGAGACTCAGACGGCCATAGACTCAGATTCCCAGGTAGATGCCGTGGTTCTTGACTTCCGCAAGGCGTTGAATCAGTTCCCCATAGTCGTTTAATGAACAAAGTAAGAGCCTATGGACTATCAGACCAATTGTGTGATTGGATTTAAGAGTTCCTAGATAACAGAACGCAGCATGTCATTCTCAATGCAGAGATGTCTTCCGAAGTAAGAGTGACTTCAGGTGTGCCGCAGGGGAGTGTCGTAGGACCGTTGCTATTCACAATATATACAAATGACCTTGTGGATAAATTCGGAAGTTCACTGAGACATTTGCTGATGATGCTGTAGTATATAGCATATAGTTGTAACAATGGAAAATTGTACTGAAATGGAGGAGGATCTGCAACGAATTGACGCATGATGCAGGGAATGGCAATTGAATCTCAAGTGCTGCGAATACATAGAAAGAAAGGTCCTTCATCATTTAGCTGCAATATAGCAGGTCACCATCTGGAAGCAGTTAATTCCATAAATTATCTGAGAGTAGGCATTAGGAGTGATTCAAAATGGAATGACCATATAAAATTAATCATCAGTAAAGCAGATGCCACACTGAGATTCATTGGAAGAATCCTAAGGGAACGCAATGAGAAAACAAAGGAAGTAGGTTACAGTACGCTTGGACACCCACTGCTTGGATACTACTCAACAGTGTGGGATCCGTACCACATAGGGTTGATAGAAGAGATAGAGAAGATCCAACGGCGAGCAGCGAGCTTCGTTATAGGATTATTTAGTAATCGCGAAAGCGTTACGGAGATGATAGATAAACTCCAGTGGAAGGCTCTGAAAGAGAGACGCTCAGTAGCTCGGTAAGGGCCTTTGTTGAAGTTTCAAGAACATACCTTCACCGAGGAGACAAGCAGTATATTGCTCCCTCCTACGTATATCTCGCGAAGAGACCATGAGAATAAAATCAGAGCCCACATAGAGGCATACTGACAATCTTTCTTTCCACGAACAATACGAGACTGGAACAGAAGGGAGAACCGATAGAGGTACTCAAGGTACCCTCCTCCACACACCGTCAAATGGCTTGCGGAGTATGGATGTAGATGTACGCCTAAGCAGGGCATCAATGCAAACTCACTTTTTTATTTATCTTTTGTTGGCCGTGGTTTCCGAGATATGTCTTGATATGTTTAAAGCTGTTTCCCGCTCGGGAAAAGTATACCTGTTTTCTTTTTTCTTTTTTTTTTAAAAAAAGATTAATGAACCTCTGGTCCTAATTAAAATTCAGAAATGATTTTCATACGACTTTTGTAGGAGAGCGGGACTTCAAAGACATTTTTTATTTTCGCGGCAGCTACTTACAGACAATACTTGTTGCGACAACATCTTGAAATTGGACCTTACAAACGTCAGGTGCCAGGAAATTCAGGTCAGTCTATAGCAATCGTTGCTACAGGAGTGAAGCTTTCCCGTACCACTAGGTTTCCCAGCTGAGGCGGGCAACTGTTTCTTTACGTTCCTCTGGTGTTTACCTGTTGATTGCGCCGCTGCTGACAGTTTCCCAGAACGAGCGGAAGGAGGGTACACTGAACCCGTGAGTGTGTCGTTTGGACAAGAGTCCCATGGCTGCGGTTCGCAACGTTTCGTTCGGCAGCGGGACAAAGCAGCAGCAGGCACGGCTCGCGACACGCGCCCACCGCACCTCAGACGGCCGGCGCTTGGCCACATCTCAAGAAGGACAGGTCGCTTTCCTCAGCTGACCTTGCCCACACCTGCTGACGTTGCGGCGCGGCTCCCCTCAAACCCTTACGCAGTACGGAATTCCCGAAGGATGTACGCATTTTACCAATCGCGGAGCAACGTGTGTCGACTGCCATAATCACGCTCTGATCTCGATGTATTGTGAGGCAATCACAGGACACAGAGTTAGTACTTTCAATATGTAAAAGAGGAATCAGTCGGCGTTTCCGTCCTAACTTTATAATAACAGATACAGATTTCGGCTCATAACTAGCCATTATCAATGCTAAGAATACAAGAAAGACCTACGTAGAAAATTGTCTACAAAATTAAAACTCATGACACAGTCTACGTCGCCTGTACATTAAGTTACATACCATTATTTCGGAGCCCTTATACATGCTCTAGTACGGCTACACCTGTTGTTCAGGCTCTTGACATTTTTGATTAAAGGCTACTATGTAATGAAGGTAGAATTTGCAGGGAACACATCGGTTAATGTGGCACCTTCTATATGAATTACTTAATATATATAGCCTTCATAATAAAGCAAAAATTTAAAAGTTGCTTGGGAATAAAATAAAGCAAAATACAAGATACAGCCGTCAACGACGTCTGCCCTCACGTGCACGAGCACGTTGGTTTTCTGACTTACTCCAGTATCAACAACATTAGGAGATATTAAAATGCCAGATTCACTCGTTATGAGCCAATTATTTTGTTAATTTTTGAAAGCAGAGGTAAAATCATATCCACAAAATTTAAAGACAGCTAGAAGGCACTTGATGTATGCTTTGACTATTGGAGTCGATTTGAATATTTTTTTCTTTTTTTAAAATTATTTATTTATTTTTTACTTTTTTTAATAAGAAAGAGAAAATATTCAAAGCAATTGCAATAGTCATAGCATACATCAAGTGCCTCCTAGCTGTCTTTAAATTTTATGGATATGATTTTACCTCTTCTTTTACAGATTAACATAATAACTGGCTCACTAGGAGTGACTCTGGCATTTTTATGTATTCTAATGTTAACTGTTAGATGAGGCAGTAACTCAGTACAGTAACGTATCTGCAGTAGTTTTCTACAAATTACAAACTACAACAGTTACTACGTGGTTTCACTTAAGCCCACTGTTGTTATTGTGTTCTTTCACTAAGCAATAGCTCGCCGTCGGTAGCTGAACGGTCAGCGCGACGGACTGTGAATCCTAAGGGCTCGGGTTCGGTTCCCGGCTGGGTCGGAGATTTTCTCCGCTTAGGGACTGGGTGTTTGTTGTCCTAATTATCATTATTTCATCCCCATCGACGCGCAAGTCGCCGACGTGGCGTCAAATCGAAAGACTTGCACCAGGCGAGCGGTCTACCCAACGGGAGGCCATCGTCACACGCCATTATTATTATACTGAACAATACAGAAAACTAACTCGTTTCAAGGATACGAAATGACTGAAACAACTCACTAACGTTGCCAACAATGACATAAACGGTTCTACATTCTTAATGGAAAGTAATCAAATTTCCTTATATAATAATCTTTGCTTTTGTGGATGTTCTGGAAAACTACTGCAGATACACGTCTGGAACATGTTTTATTAGATTCACTAGGCCAACAACAACAAAATACATGGAAATCGTGCCTTATTTTAACCTCGTACTGATTTGCGATCGCTTGATATTAGCGAAGTTGCTAAATTTCAGGCAAAATCTTTTATTAGCCGTAACTCCGTAACTAAACCTTTACGGACCTATGTTTGTATGAACTTTTTTCTTTAGTTTTACTTGTAGAATAACATATTAAAATATTTGCATATGTTCGTGAATCACCTTGTATACATTAAATGTGTTCGCAATTGCGAATAAGGACAACAGCTGTAGAATGGAATGACTACAATGAAAGTTTGTGCCGGACTGTCATCATTCCATTCTACAGCTGATGGTTGCCCTTACTCGCAACTGCGAATTCATTTAATGTATTTAATGACGGCTGTAGTCACCGCAGTGCCTATTTCTTTGGACATGCAAGCATGTCGGAAGGAATTTTGCATCGTAAGCAGAATAACACAGGCAACGTAATATCGTAAATACATACGTAGTTAACACCATATATACAGTTTAGCGGCGCCCTGGCTGCAATGATGTACTATTTTGTGAGTTACATAATATGGATATATGTGGTGAATAAATGTGTAGAAAGTTGTTTTAATTTTTACTTGTGGTGCATCAATCTTCTAGCCCATTATGTGCCTTCCAATTCATGAGAAAAACTACCTTCACAGCTACTTTAAAACATATGCAACAACCTGTCTGTCGAAATCAGAAAATGGTAACTTTGATAACTGAAACCATGTATCGAGAATAAAGGTTATTATTAGCGGTTTTCGTAAAGAAGTTTATCTCCTGCAGTCTTACAGTCGGCTCGAGCGCCTGGTATGTAGGAACGTGGTCCCAGGTTCGAACCCTGGTCAGGGCAAAAATTTTTCAACTGTCCCCGTTGATATTTATCAACGCCTGTAAGCGGCTAAAGGTCTGGATTTCATTATAATTTCATTCTTCGAGAGCTGCATGATCGCGAATGGTATCTGTACAGATACCAGCTTCATTATGAATGAAAAGTTCACTCGGTTTCCTAATGCAAGCATGTTTCAGGGTAATATCTCCAGTGTATTAAATGTGTATGTAAAGGTGCATGGGCAAGGAAGCCGAATACTCGATTTATCGTATTAGCAGAAGTTGGGGAAAAGACACTGGAAATAGTACCAGAGAAGAGAGGTCGGAATAGTTCGTGAAGTTAATTTAACCAGCAACTCTTTAATAAAGTTTTCTTTCATGCGTTAAGGGAGTGTTCGGGTTTAAAGAGGTTTTACAACTGGTCTACTTTAACTGAGCCCTGAACCAGTGGATGTTAAGTGACCAAAAAAGTGTTCACATTTAACATTTTCTTTATTAACTGAAGAAGTGCTTGAATGGCTGTGTGTTGTCTGTTCTAACTGAGCCGCGAAGCCGCAGACGTTAAATGACTAAGCAATCGCTCTATTCAAGTCGTGTTTTGAGTTTAAACAACTGTTCAAATTTATTGCACCTATTTTAAAAATGTTCTGGTAAAACATTAATCAGTTTTAAACAGATTAAGTGTCCCGGTGTCTGACCGTTTCTATTGAAAAATCAAATCTGTTTGTTAAAATAAGCTGTTTATACATCAGTAGTACATTTTTCCACCGCAGTTAACCCAGTACATTAAGGAAAAGATCCAATAGCGCAACGCTTTTCAAGGGAACCATCTCAGCATTCACATTATACAATTTAATGACATAACGGTAAATTTGGGGACGGGCGGGAATCTGAGCAGAAGTACTCCTGAATATGAGTCCAGTATCTTACCACTGCACATCTCGAGCATTTGAGTAAAACCCGCAGAAACGATATCACATATAATTTTGTAATTTGTTCCTAGGTCTCGATAAAGCTTTTTCGAGTAGTTGTTTGTAGCTTCTAATGCTTCGCGTGTCATTGCAAAGAGTAGATGACAGGGCCAATACCGTTTGTTGTAAATTTGGGGAGCCACTTTCGAGAGAAGTAATTTATGCATTAAGAATATGAGGAGCTCTGTAGAACCTTCAAAAACATTTTCGCACGCTTTTGTGTTCAGAGGCACAACAGACCATCTTAAAGCAATGAGGTAACAAGACCAATTTTAATGTCATGGGGACACGGAACATGGATGATCGTGTTCGGTAGTTTTTCTTCTCTGAGACTCCAGATGTCGCCCGGTTATTGACACAGTTACGTTTCAAGTGTTAAGGGTTGCTGGGAGTCTCAGTAATGTTAGCTTCACGAGCATCTCTGGCCTCCTCAAGAAGCAAACTTCATTGGTCCGTACACTAGTCAGTTCTACACAGCGGTGTCAGGAGGCGACTAATAAAAATTAAATTTTTAAAAATGGTTGGAATCCTCTAGAAGAAACAGCGTTCCGAACCGACTGACAAGTTTTGCAGTTCACAAACGAGCGTCTATGGGGAAACCACGTGGAGGCAGCGATGCTGCCTAATAAGGAACATAAAGCTGACAGAGAGCGATACTGTGCCACTTCTTGTAACCAGTAATTGTTCAATACATTATCTTGGTCCTAACCACAGTGTCACTCATATCTTGTGTCATTAAAAAAATGGGGGGGATCGAAGCTGCTGACATTGGAGGATGCGGTGAACAAGTGCGACACAAATCTTCGAAACAAGTCAGTAAAAAACGAGAGGACGAAAATACGAGTGTATTATTTCTACGGAGCAAAATTTACGCTCTAGTTTTGTTTTTTAAAGTACAGGTGCCCGCACCCGGATTTGAGTCTGTGTGTGCGCCACACCAAAGAATTCCAGCATATATTCCGTGCGGATCCCAAAAGGCCTCGTTGCCCGTGGACAATGGGTAGAGAGGTGTTCCATAACTGGACGAGCAACGGTATGGCATGCTGGGAGTAGCGAGGAACTCTCACGACTGACGGGCAATGAGCAGTTGCCACCGGGTAGTAAGTAGCTGTTCACCAGACTCAGCACAGAGACTGGGTACTGGGCTGGTCGAAAGCTGTCTTGGAAATAAGTCTTCTATTCCATGTGCGAGTTCACGTTACATAGAAATGTAAACCTTTTTGGATAGCTATCAATGAAAGTAATATAAAAAAGAACAAAGCAATATACGTTTATAAGACATTGGTCGATTCACGTTCAAAATATTTAAACAAACCTCGGCTTTTTAGGTTCTATTTTTTTACATAGCTCTTCAGGTAAGTATTCTGGGTATTAAAGTTCCCTGTGGCCCACAAAGAACAGAAAATGTTTCCTTCTTGCTCAAGTAGTTACCTGTAGCACTTTATAGAGTAAGTATATGGACTTCCTAAAGAGGCTGCCTGAACAGTTTTGCTAGTTTTAGAAGATACATGCCGCTTACCAATATCGTATTTGGTCATAACTTTTTCCTATTGCTCTGTATTTCGCTTTCTTTTTCATGAAGATTTTGGTTTCTGGGGCGCTTTTTCATCTATTCTGGGTATTTCAAGCTATAATATGAAGAGCAAAGTAGTCTCAGATCTCGCGTGAGATATTATCATAAGCCACACAAAAAATTACATACCGCCGAATTGGCATTCATGAACGCGGCATTTTTACAAATGTGTTGTCCTTGGAACTATGTTATTACAGCATTAAGCAGTAGAACCATGTCCACACACTTTTATCATTAGCACAAAAGACAGCGATGAAATGTGAGTATGGCACAATGGTTACCAGTAATAAATACTTCTATACGTATAGTAGCTAAATATCATTTGTGCTAGAACTGTAGCTTCATAGGTGTCAAGATCCAAAGGACCAGACTCTTCATTTCCACTACTAAAACATATACTTTTGTTGTCTGTTTGTCTTCATTGCTGTCATTTTTTAAAATGACGGTTTGGGTTCGACATGAACCATTGTCAGATATAACTGTACTGGTCACAAGATGAACTCATGCTATGTCACAGGATACTGTTGAACCGAAATTGAGCATTTAAAGAAATTAAAGCAATCAATAAATATAATAAAAAATAATTTCTACAATTAGTGACACCGTGTTTTCTCTAAGGACATAATATAAATTTCTGCAAAATTTTTACTATCATCACTATTTGTGGAATACACGAAAAAGCTTCAGACGCTCATCAGCTATATCTGCCATTTTGCTGTGCCTTGTGACTATGCACGATATTGTGTGAAAATATCGCCAGATAGCAGAGTATAAAACTGCCTTTGAGCATACCTTGCCGTCTGTCGCAGAAAGACAGAACTTTTTCAGCAGAAAATGAAGAGAGCATCTTTAAGAATGTCGCAGTATGAGACACCCAATTTCGAAAAAAAAATTGTGACTTTTGACTATATCTCTCTGACCTCTTCAACTAATTCCAGTTACTAAACTGAGAGCAGATGTGCACTGAGCAAAGTGATATGAAGTTTATTGTCTCTTGCGCTAGCTACTCCAACAGCGGCAGCGGCGACTCTACGGCACGCAGCGTCTACGATCCAGTTGTCGCTGCAAGTGTCTCCCAGTCTCTGCCAGGGGCCCTTTGTTCTCCGTTTACGCTGTAAACCCTTCACCTAAGAGTCTAAGATGCCCCGTCCGCCTCAGAAACTGGTTGGCGACCTGCTGTGAGGGGGATCCGAGTGTGATTCCCAAGGGCTTTTTCTTTGGTGGAGGACAGCAATGAGATGCAACTGAGATGTCGGTTGAGGAGCTACTTCACCGAGTGGTAGCGGCACCAGGTCTGCCAGCCCGACAGCGGACAGGAGAGCTGTACGTTGATCTTACGCCCTCCGTACCGCATATCGATGACCTTCTTGTCTGAGGATGACACGGCGCTCGGTCGGGACCGATTGGACCGTCTATGGCCAGAACGACTGTGCTACCTTTCCTTTACCTCACTTGACCAGTGGTTATAGATCACGGCTTACGTGAGATCTTTGACCAACACGAAAGCCAGCGTACATGCAAGGACGAATGACAGTTTAAGATTCATGGAAAGCTCTTTACATGTATACCTACACATCTGCTTTTCTTCAATTCTTACTAAAGCGCCTGGCAGAGGGTTCATCGGACTACCTTCAGAATATTTCTCCACTTGTCTAATCTCGAACAGTGCGCGGGATGAACGAACACTTAGATCTTTTTGTGCGTGCTCTAATCTCTCTATTTTACCACGATGATAATTCCTCTCAAGGTAAGTAGGTGTCAACAAGACATTTTTGAGTTTCAACGAGAAATCTAGGAATCTGAATTTCGTGAAAACTTCTCGCAGCTTTCATTGGTTCTCTACAAGTACAACCTTACGCGTTCTTTTGGTTAGGTATGACATTATCCATTGGGGACAATACCATCAATCGATAAAAATTCAGTTAATGTATGAGGATATTGTAATTCACACTCTAAGATGGCTTAGATAGGTCACAGAAAGGGCCAGATGATACTATTCTTTTATTTATGCTTGTAAAATTGGTAAGTGAACATGTAGGTATCATTCCCAGCAGAACAATTCTATTGAAATCTAAACTATGTTTTACTCAGGCTGTTACTGATGCTCAAGCGGGATGCTATTCTAGAGTCTGCCACCTTCTCAAAAGTTTTCTAAATTGGTTTCAGTAGTGAAATGGATCGGTAGTTATTGACGTCCCTCTTTCCTTATGGACAACTTAAAGAATGGCGTATATCAATCCCTCCGGAAAAAAATATTTTGAGTTAGAGATGCATTACACAAATTAGAATAGATTGAAATTGTTATATGGGAACTACTCCGTTGGAAACACCATCAAATTTAGATGAGCTTTTATTCTTGAGTGAATATGTAATTTTCTGTAGAAAGTTTTCACTGTCTGCCTCAGCCCATTGAGGAAGCTGGGACCCGCAACGGACCACATTCTCATTCTATGCGAAACAAGTAGCAGAACCAATAAGTACCGTTTACCTCTTTTTCTTGCCTTTACAGATTTTGGAAAGGCATCCGATTCGTCGATCAGTCGCCGAGATTAGTCTGAGGCTCTAATAAAACAAGGAGCAGCACAAGACCATGTTAAAAACTATTTGTGAGTATTATTGAAGAAACAATGCGTTCTCTGTTGAAAAGCATGTAAAACAAGGTGACTTTGCATCCCCAAAACTATTTTCAGAGGTCCCAGAAAAAGTAGTGCCTAAATTGAATTGGGAAACAAAGGGAATCCAAGTTCTGGAGAAGAAATAAATAATTTGAGAATTGCCGATGATTTTGTTCTGTTTTCAAGTAATATTCAAATACTAGTTAGCGAACAGATATTAGTCTGCTATATGTCTACCTGGGTGAACTTGTAAATATGAAAGGTGACTTAAAGACACAAATATATCGACGTATTAAATTGTGCTGACAAACTTGGAAGGTACTCTTCAGTATTCGAGTCCAAGATGTCGGCTGAGACTAAGAAAACAGGTTTTGACTGATGTGTACTGCCAGTAATAATTTTTGGTTTGTGAGACATGGACATTAAGTGAGCCCATTGTCAGAGGACTCATAGCAGCTTGAAGAGAAAGCAGTAATATTAGTCGTACAACAACGGTCAGTGGTATAATGGAAATAGTAAATACCTTGAAATTGTATGTATTTCGAAAAAAGGATGGCAGATAGTCATGTCAAATACTAGTTTGAAACGCAGTTTAACAATAACACCGAGGATAAGACCAAAGGGTAGATGCGGCAGAGACTTAAGAAAAACAACCGGTTTCAGTTGGAAAGAGGAAGCTCAAGATCAGCAGAAATGGAATAACCAGCTGGGGTCCTAAAATGCATGCCGACTCAACGATGCCACGTCACCAAGTGATTGAACTGACTGATGACTATGATTTTAATTTAGAGGAACTCATTGCACCCCCCCCCCCCCCCTTCTTCCCGCCCTCTACCCTCACTACCTCACCCGCCTTGGGGAAAGAGACTAATCACATGTCAAAATCGAAGATAAAGTAGTCACAATACACTTACGGAATGTTCGTCCTTAGAGATCGGATAGAGTAGAAGTAAACAAACTGTAAGACAAAAAGAAAAAGAAAACAACGCACAACTAAGCAGTTATGCAGATTGGTCACAAACTGATAATCATACAGGTATCGACATAAAATGCGAAACTGTGAACTTTGGTGGCCTATGAATGAATGTGTGACGCTGCAGCACGGTTTCGCCGCGCAGCCTGCAAGATTAGTAAACAGGGGATTTGCCGATACCAGAGCATAAAGTCACTGAGAATTTCATTCCATGTACTCAGTTGGACAGTAACTACACGTTGCAGACAAGCGGATATTGGCTTTGAGAGAGGACGTGTAGTTGGGTTCTTCATAAACCAATCAGAAAGTACATTAAACAGTCATGTAAAAAGCCACGGATCACTGAAGAGATTAACGTATCTTGTGAAAGGACGTGACAAATGTACTTCTCACTAAAAAACAAGTAAAGATCCTACAGTAGTTAACACTGCACAGAAAAGTAACTACAGTCGCTTACTAGTGGGAATGCATCAGGACCAGATGAGATACCTGTAAGATTCTACAAAGATTATGTTAAGAAACTAGCTCCCCTTTTTGTAGCCGTTTATCGTAGTTCACTTGGGCACAAAGGGTACCTAGCGACTGCAAAAAGCTTAGGTCATTCCAGTTTCCAAGAAGGGTCATTAGACAGACGCACATAGTTATAGGTATATATCTTTAATGTCAATATCTTGAAGAATTATGGAGCATGTTTCCCGCTCAAGAACTGCGGCGATTTTGGAGAACGAAGATGTCCTCTATGAAAGAAATCAACGTGGATTCCGCAAACAGAGATCTTGCCAAACTCATCTCGCTCTGTTCCTCTATGACATCCATAGCACTGTAGACAACGACGCTCAGAATGATGGCGTGTTTTTTGACTTCAGGAAGGCATTTGACACGGTCTCGCACTGACTTTCAAGTGAAAATAAAATACTAGCTTACCGAGTATCCGAACAGATTTGCGACTGGATTCAGGACTTCCTTGTAGATAGAACTCAACACGTTGCCCTTAACGGAACAAAATGAGATATGTAAAGGTAATTTCCGAAGAGCCCGAAGTAAGTTTGATAGGACCGTTACTGTTTACGCTGTAGATAAATTTTCTAGTAGAAAGCATCATAAGGTCTTTAAGATTTTTCGCAGATGAAGTGGTTGGCTGTAAGAAAGTAGCAACGCCAGAAGACAGGATCGATTTGCAAATTGGCCTGCAGAGGATTGATGAATGGTGCTGGCTCTGGCAGTTGACCACGAACGAAAATAAATGTAATATACTGGGTATACATAAGAAAAGAAGTCCAGAACTGTATAACTACACTGTTGATGGCAAAATACTGGAAACAGTATCTATCGTAAAAATCTAGGAGTAACTATCCAGTGCGACATTAAATGGAATGCCCACAGGAAACGAACAGTGTGAAAAGCAGATGCCAGACCGATTCATAGGAAGAATCTTAAGGAAGTGTAGCTCATCCACGAAAGAAGTGGCTTACTAGGCGCTTGTTCGAGCTGATCTTGAATATTGTGCATCAGTCTGGGACCGTACCCAGATAGGACTGACAAAACAGATAGAAGTTCCAAGAAAGAGCGGTGTGTTTCGTCAAGGGATCGTCTGCTCGGCGCGAGAACGTTACAGAGATGCTCAACAATCTCCAGTGGCGGGCACTACGAGAGAAGCGCTGTGCATCAAGCAGAAGTTTACTAAGGAAATTTCGAGAGAATATTTTCCAGAAGAGTCGGACAACACATGCATTTCGTGAAATGACCGTGTCGAGAAAATTTGATAAATTAGAACTGATATAGAGGCTTACCGACAGTCATTGTTCCCATACGCCACTCGATAATGGAACAGAGAAGGAGGGGATCAGTTATTGGTACCAGAAGTACCTGCCACCATACACCGTCGGGTGGCTAGCTGAGTAATAACGAAGTGTGGGTGTAGATGATGATATAATTTTCTTAATATCAGAAGAAGACGTGAGTGAAACATGATTGAATCTTAAGTGCGTTGCTTATTCAAAATACTGCTTTGATTTTGCTCTTGAATCGATTATCCCTTTATTTTGTACTAAAATTTATGAAATGGGTATGAGACGTATCTGCTGCCTGTGACAAATCATTTAAGGCCCTTCTATTTAAATCAATAGTGATATTAATTTGTTCTGTGGCCTGTTGTCCTGCATTTCGTTTCATTACATTTCAAATAAACCTAAGTCAGTTGTCACGATTAGCGATTGTAGACATAATGTACATGTTTCCTAATTTTTTAATAACTTACTCAGTGATTTTGAATAGCTTTGCAAGTGTTAACTACTACAGGAAGTTTACTTTTTCTGGGTGAGAAATACATTTGCCATTTAATTTCACGAGATACATTAATCTCTTCAGTGATCCACGGCTTTTTTTACGTGACTGTTTAATGTACTTTCTGATTAGTTTATAAAGAAAGTTGTTTTCAAACAATTATATAAATTTAACATTGAAAAAATTAAATTTTATGTCAGCATTTGATTCGCTACAAATTTCATATGAGGTCATCTCTTGTAAGCTATTCTTAAATACATTTGGTCTTAAGTCTTTGACGATTCCAACTGATTCCTGCTGATCGGAATATACAGGGTGAGTCACCTAACGTTACCGCCGGATATATTTCGTAAAACACATCAAATGCTGACGAATCGATTCCACAGACCGAACGTGAGGAGAGGGGCTAGTGTAACTGGTTAATATAAACCATAAAAAAATGCACGGAAGTATGTTTTTTAACACAAACCTACGTTTTTTAAATGGAACCCCGTTAGTTTTGTTAGCACATCTGAACATATAAACAAATACGTAATCAGTGCCGTTTGTTAGACTGTAAAATGTTGATTACATCCGGAGATATTGTAACCTAAAGTTGACGCTTGAGTACCACTCCTCCGCTGTTCGAACGTGTGTATCGGAGAGCACCGAATTAGGTAGGGATCCATAGGGAACGGTGATGGACCTTAGGTACAGAAGAGACTGAAACAGCACATTACGTCCACATGCTAACACCTTTTTATTGGTCTTTTTCACTGACGCACATGTACATTACTATGAGGGGTGAGGTACACACACACACTTGGTTTCCGTTTTCAATTACGGAGTGGAATAGAGTGTGTCCCGACATGGCAGGCCAATAGATGTTCAATGTGGTGGCCATCATTTGCTGCACACGATTGCAATCTCTGGCGTAATGAATGTCGTACACGCCGCAGTACATCTGGTGTAATGTCGCCGCAGGCTGCCACAATACGTTGTTTCATATCCTCTGGGGGCACATCACGATACACATTCTCCTTTAACGTACCCCACAGAAAGAAGTCCAGAGGTGTAAGATCAGGAGAACGGGCTGTCCCTGCAGATGCTGCTCGCCGACCGTGGCCCGTGTTTGTTACAACATGCAACTGAACATCGGAGGTTTCAAGCGTCAACTTTAGGTTACAATATCTCCGGATGCAATTAACATTTTTCAATGCAACAAACGGCACTGATTACGTGTTTGTTTATATGTTCAGATGTGCTAACAAAACTAACGTGGTTCCATTTAAGAAACGTAGGTTTGTGTTAAAAAGCATACTTCCGTGCATTTTTGTATGGTTTGTATTAAACAATTAAACTAGCCCCTATCCCCACGTTCGGTCTGTGGAATCGGTTCGTCAGTATTTGATGTGGTTTACGAAATATATCCAGCGGTAACGTTAGGTGACTCACCCTGTATATTGTGGGGTACTATCTTATTTATTACAACTAACTGTGGAACATGATTAGAGAGAAAATTTGCTACTGGGTACACGATTATCTTTTTGATTTGATCTATCTCGAAGAAAACTTTATCAGTTAGAGCCTTAACGTCTTTATCCACCTGCGTTGGAAAATTTAAGTACTGAGATGTTATTTCAGAATCGAAATAAGGTTTCCGGATCATTTTTCCTATCACAATCCTTTACGAATCAGCTTGTTGTTGTCTGGCAGACATTATAGCGAGAAATCCGTATGCCCGCAAAGAGCTCAAAATGATTGAACGAATAAACAAGATATATGACAGCACAGAACAATGACACTAGTTTCTGTTGCTTGGTAATTGAATTTTACAGCGGCTAAATTTATGAACATTGACTGAAGATCCTGACTCAGAATAAAATTGCTTACAGTAAACTCTTTGGGAATGTGTGTTGCTGACGTAGTACTAGATAACTAAGTACTAGATTATGTTTTTTTTTCTTTTTGTTCATCAATACCACAACTGATTTGATGCTGCATGCTACGATTTCCTTGTGCCAATCCCTTTGCTCGGATTAGCATTTACACAAAACTCCTAAATTATTGGTTGTAATTATTTCAATCCCTGTCGTCCCCTACAAACTTTTCCCTGTAGGACTCACTACAGCACCGTCTTAATACGTGTCATATCGTTATATTCAGTCTTGTATAATTATGTTTTCCATATATTTCTTCCTTACTGATCTTGCGGAGAACCTCATTTCTCATTATATATGTCTATATTCCCTTGTACTACTTACTTCCATGCACCAGCAAATCCAACTGAGTCCCATGCGAACAGTTTTGTGTGTCATCAGCTTTTTCATGAAGTGTAAAAGACAAAAATGTTGTTTCAACGACCCACAATGAAAAGCGTTAATTTTTACGCGCTTAAAACTACTAATTTCGCATCATGAGTGTTTGAGTCCATATTTTTAACTTCCAAATTTACACAACCACTACCTCACATCCATCACGGATAAAATCAAAATTCTTAGTAAAAATACGAGCAATATCTACAATTTAGAATAATCCTTAAGTCACAATTAGTTATGTAGGAGTACGATCAACGAGAAATAATGAATGACGTTTGTTTAGAACACAAAAAAACAATTAGTTTCACACCTACATTCGTATAAGCCAACAGACTATTTACAGAACACAGTTTACGTAAAACCTAGAGATCAGTTTTTGAGTAAACGGGGAATGAGAGCAACAAGATATCCATTAAAAGCAGTTACAAATAACATTATAATATTGAATACTTTCTAATGACTGGCAAATGTTAAATGCTATATGTTAATAGCTATCGATTTTGTTAACTAGTTAAGGATTTGTTCAAGTTGAGAAGAACTGAAAGATACAAGTAATCGAAGCAAGACTGCGAATTAAAATTTTAAACCTATACCGTCAACATCAGCCACTTCAGAGCCGCTGCTGGGTAAAGGCCTCTTCCACACATATTCCTATATTGTGAGCTACAGCTAAGGGTAACCCTGTCCGTCCAGCGTGATTTCTAATGTCACCTGTACTCATACACCTTCCGTTACCTCGTCATCAAAGTCTTTTCTTATTTATTGAAATTCATCAAAAAACTTGCTTGCTCCATCTATCATCCATTCGACTCACTGCATGTCTCGGCCAACTACAGTCAAAATTAAGTCTTCCTCTCGGCGCTTTCCTTTTTTTTTTTGCCAGTTTAGGGAAACAATAAATTCATCTGTGTCTGCTGAAAATACACCTGTGTGTATTTAGTTAGTCTGGAAGGCTGATCACACAGAATTAATGGAGAATATAAGAAGGGTAGTCGTCTTGCTCCGGCTTCGTTTCGTAAGCGCGAGAGCGTCTTGGAGATGCTATTCCAACTCCAGTGGTGGACGTTCCAAGAGATGCACTGTGTTTTATTAGACAGATTTATTACACCTTGAAAGAACCAAGTGACATTGCACTTTCTCCCGCATATACACTGCCGGGAGAAGAAAGGTCAACACCCTCAAGGGCACTATTGCATACTAAGGGGCTGTAGCGTTCGTCATTCATTTGTCACAGTCATTGGGAATAAGATGGTGCTCAGCAGGCCTGTGTACGCAGCCCCAGTTTTGACTCTGTGGGCAGTAACTGCGTTGAATTTAGAGGTGAACAGTGTTTGCTTCACTCATTCTAGGGTACAACCAAGCCTCACCGACGAGTGCGTACTCGTGCTGAACAGCTTCAGCCATTTGAATGGGGTCGCTTTGTGCACCTGCAGGAAGCTGAATGGACGTATCGATGAATTCCTGCACATGTTCTCCACAATTTATCGGTTGAGTGTTGCTCCTTTCGACAGTGGTCTGCCGAAGATTCCCGCACCTGTAGACCACGTTCTGGACGTCCGCTCAGTACAGACGGATATGAAAAGTCGACGCATTGTGCTGGTGGCGGTGGCTAAGCGAACATCATCCAGGGCTGAAATCCGGGGCCCCACGTTGTATCTTCTGTATCATCAGGGACCACTGGGAAACGTCTGCTTGCAGCAAGATTAAGATCACGAGTGCCTCTCACCAGGTTGCCACTGAGACCAAGAACCGGCAGCGATGGCTACCTCGGTGTCGTGAAAGAGTTGACTGAGAATGGTATGGCCTGCAGAGTCTGTCCGTACGAGAGTGACAGACGTACACATGTATGGCATAAACCTGGTGAACTGACCACTTGCAGAACGCAGTCGACCATGACACGAAAGTCCCATCTGAGGCTTCACGGTGTGGGTCGCGAAGATTGGGGGCGGGGAGGGAGGGAGGGGGGGAGGGGTGGGAGGGGTATCAATTACAACTCGCGGTCGCGTTTGGTGTTTCTTCAGCGTAAATTAACCAGAGCCTGCTACAATGGAAAGGCTGTTATTCCCATGCTACTGCCATTTACTCGACAGGAAAGTGATGTACTTTCTCAGCTTGGCACTGCACGTCCAAGGCAGTCTGCTGCAACTCAATATACTGCTCTTAGTGTACAACAACTGCTCTGGCCAGCAACATCGCCATATCTCTCGCCAATTGAACACGTATGGGACGTGATGAGGTAGAATTTCCTCATTCTCCAGAGCTGCAAGAACCATTGTCGAATTTTCCAACCAAGGGCGCAAGATGCTTGGCACAGTCTATCGCAGGATCCATTTCGGCATCGCTATCACCGTTGCATGCAAGAATACATGCCTCCGTTGCCGACAGAGCGAAATAGACTATATACTGATGCGACTGTTTGGACAACCTTTGATCTGAATTTATGAATTTGTTATCGTATTGTACTGCAATGATGAACTACCCGTCACGTCACTTGTCGATAAAATGATATTGTCTTTGAGAGCGTTGCAATTTCTCTGACAGTGTAATTCACGAAATGACTATGAGAGTAAACTCAGACAAATTTGAGCACATACAGTCTAATCAATAATGGTAATTACCACACATCATTTGCGAATGGAACAGAAGAAAGAGGGAGGATGATGGTATTATTTTCCAACACATATCGTGAGATTGATTTGGGAGTGAATATGTAGGAATCTAATACAACAGGACGTCAAACTTTAATCTTCCTTTTCTAACAACCATGCTGCTGAAGGGATTTCAGACTGACCTTTCTTTCAGTGCGGAGCCAGATGGTCTGCTACACTATCACATTAGATGGCAGTGCTGAAATTGAAGCTGCTTACTTGCCCATGTTGTAAGACAAGGGTCGCACACTTTTTTAGAGTTCACTATGAATGTTCCATCACCTAATTTTTAAGAGGAATGATGTTACTCTGTGTTTACGATAGTAAGTGCAGTGTACTTTTTGCATGGCTTAGAGCTTGTTACTGATTGTGCATATTGTGCCGACGGCATTAGGTCTCAGGTTTTAGGCAGAGCTAGGTTGTGTTATGCTAAACTTTTACTGTGCTATGTGGTTGACCTAGGCTAATGCCCCCAGATCTGGTGAAGGACTTTGGTCTGTGTCGTAGTAAATTCTTATTGTATGAGCGGTTGCCAATTCTAGCTCTTAATGTCATCTTACGCATACAGATTCCGATCCATCACCCAAAGGACACTGAGATTTTTCTTTCTTTGTTCTTTGTGTTATTATTTTTTCTCTTATCGTGCATAGTTTTATCCTGTTGATAGATTTCTAAAGATGATTTTAAAGGTATTGCTTTCATGTAAATTGTTTTCGTGGATTAAAGAAAACAGATGTTGTTTTATTACAACTTTTTCTTAATTCTTGTAACTTGGTTTGCTTATGGTCATAACTTATAATGTGACTAGCTGACTTATTTTGTTATTAGTTGCAGGTGCATTATTTGATGTACAATTATCTGTTGTGCTCGTGTTTTGCACTGACATAATCTATCTAGCCGTCCATGAAGTAAAGTTGTTTCCTCATGTATACCTCTCTATGTTTGAGCACTGTGTTTCTGGTTTTATAACTGTTGGTCTGTGATTGTACGATATTACATGTTTTATGACTATATTGAAAACTTTTGCAATGACAATTCATATGAACTTTTAATGCAATATTGAGATAAGTACTTTGCTTGTATGATTTTCCAGTCTGCTCTGTAGCTTGGTTGTTTTCATTTTTGGTTTTGTTTCCCGATTCTTAGATCTCTGTTTAATTTTGGATAATATAATTTTTTATTTAAAAATTGTATACACGCACATGTATATAATTTCGAGATGGTTATAGTTTTCATTAAATGTTTTCTTTGTCTATTCCTTGCTACATTTTTACCACTGACTTGCAATTCTATTGTAATAGTTTTTGCAACGATCTGCAATTACATATTGTGTCAAATAATGTTCTAAATCTGTAACTACTGTGGATATTGAGTATATGAAATAGCACGAATTATATTTCACTTTCGTTTGCTTCTTACTCTGTAACACGCATGGAGGTACAACAAGGAAGCTGTCGTGACATCACAATTTCGAAGCCAAAAAGATAGAATACCATAGCGAAGTAACGCCATGACCAGAGTGGAACAAACTGAAAAACCTTACACCATATTTTCGGACGTCAAGGGAAAAGTGGAAGGGGACGTAAAGTTAGACACGTAAAACTGGTTTCTGTGTTGGCGTATAACACAAATGTATAAAACACTAATAGCTAACATTTTTAAACACTGCTTGCTTGAAATAAGATATTTTCGTAGTTTCATTGTTTTTGTCTGTGCAGTTACATGCTCAGCAAACGTTAGGCATGGTTTCGAAAAGATATTCAGCATTAGCTTATCTTACAAGCTCGCGCACGTATTATTTCGCTTTTAGAGACACTATAGAGTGGTTTCCGAAAATATGGTGCATAATAGCCACAGTCTCTCTGTGTAATCTATCCCTTTGCTCGAAGACGACGTCCACCATGATAGACGCCTCAAACAGTAGCTTGTGGTGAAAGTATTTTGATCAGAGATGCTAGCTCGTGTCCGTCATTTATAGGTGTACTAATCATTCTGATTCTAAGGCGTAAAGAAATCGTATTTCATTCGTAAGTGGAATCGTGCAAGCGATATTTTCTTTCAAATACGTAAATTTTGGTTGCGTGGTGTACTTTTGCTATGTTGGTTTTATTTCTGTCATTTGATTTTAGATTGTCCGCGCCCCATAGCTGAATGGTCAGAGTGACGTATTGTCACTCCTCTGGGCCCGGGTTCGATTGCCGGCTGGGTCGGGGAATTTTCTCCGCACAGGGACTGGGTGTTGTGCGGTCCTCATCATCACCCTATCACCCTCATCGACTGCAGGTCGCCGAAGTGACGTCAAATTGAAAGAGCGGCACCCGGCGAACGGTATGCCCGACGGGCATACGATTAAATTATTAAAAAAATTGATTTCCTTTCAGTCCAGGTAGAAAAAGTCTCTGGTTTAACACTGTGAGAAGGAAAGATTCGAAACCGTCCAAACAGCAGAATATTTTCTCGACTTTTTGGGAAGAGGACGGAGAACGAACATCAGTTTCTTCAGACCGTGTTAACAAAAACGTCCCTACAAAAGCAGCCTTTTCATGCAACATTTTTCTCTTCGGTGCGTTGCGTTAACGAGACGAGGCTGGGATAAATATTCATTTTACTGTAACATTTTCTATTCAAAACAACTGTCACATGCACGCAGCAGAAACTATTACCGATAAGTAATCGTAAATAGTAGTCTTCTAAAGTTTTGAGGCTTCAAAACAACGTATAGCTTAAGTCTGTAGCGCCATCTCCACTTATTACCCCTCTACGGTAATATGTGTACACTATTTGACGAAACGTTGTATCTGCTGTTCTAAAGGATCACACTACCTTCTGTGTTGAGGTACTTGTTACCTTTCTGTGTAACTGTGGTGATCTGACTTTCATTATGTAGTTTTCTACTTCGGTAAATGGTATGACATTTGATTAATATTAATCTTCTCGAACGCATTACTTCATATAGCGCCTACGTGCACGTGATTAATTTTCGTATATTTCTATTTATGTCTTTGCTATGTTTGACTGATCGAGAAGACGGTGCAATACCGAAATTGATTGTAATAAAAGATCGTTAAGCCGGCCGCGGTGGTCTCGCGGTTCTAGGCGCGCAGTCCGGAGCCGTGCGACTGCTACGGTCGCAGGTTCGAATCCTGCCTCGGGCATGGATGTATGTGATGTTCTTAGGTTAGTTAGGTTTAATTAGTTCTAAGTTCTAGGGGACTGATGACCACAGCTGTTAAGTCCCATAGTGCTCAGAGCCATTTGAACCATTTTGAAAGATCGTTAAAATAGTTGTGTGTCACCTTTTTTTTTCAAAAATACATCAAGGCTGTTCGAAACTGTCTGCCAAAAATATTCACTGACGTTGAAAGCAGCAACACTCAACCGATAAACTGTGCCGAACATGTGCAGCAATCCACCGTTACGTCCTCGAGCAGCCAGAGACAGACGCCGTGTGTGATGGTGTGATAGCGCGGCGGTGTCGCAAGCTCAGCTCGCCTGCGACGCAGTGGGTGCGGAAACGCCGGCAGCTGCGGCGGCCCGCTGCTCGGGCGGCCACTGCGCCTCGGGAGACGCCAGCGGCGCGTGACTCAGTTGAAAGACCGCGGACGCGCGCTGCGGGCACAATGGCCGCGCCAGCCTTGGCGCCCCGCGCACGATGTGGCGGCGATCGCGAGGCATCGCGCCTCCCGCATGCCGCGCACGCGTCGACGCTCCCCTGAGTGAGGCGCCCGGCTCTAGGTCAGCCGGCCTTCCCCACTCTCAGATCTTCACTACGTACGTCTAACTTTTTTTTGTCGGTGTTCAGTCTTTTGCCTGGTTTGATGCCGCCTGCTCTTGCACAGACCTCTTCAACTCAGAGTAGCGCTTAGCGTATAAACAACGTCCTGTTGAATACATTACAGTCTCTGCCCAACCAAACCGTTTCTGCCCTCTGCAGCAGCTTCTACAGTGAAGAGCCAAAGAAACTGGTACACCTGCGTAATATAGTGTAGGGCCCCCACGATCACGCAGAAGTGACGCACTACGACGTAGCATGGACTCGACTAATGTCTGAAGTAGTGGTGGAGGGAACTGACACTACAAATCCTGCAGGGCTGTCGTTAAATCCATAAGAGTAGGAGGGGATGGAGATCTCTTCTGAACAGCACGTTGCAAGGCATCCAAGATATGCTCAATAATGTTGATGGTTGGGAAGTTTGGTGGCCAGCGGAAGTGTTTACACTCAGAAGAGTGTTCCAGTAGCCAAACTGTAGCAATTCTGCACGTGTGGGGTGTCGCATTATCCTACTGCAGCTTCCCAACTCCGCATAATGGACATGAAACATGAATGGATGCGGGTGATCAGACAGGATGCTTACGTACTTGTCACCTGTCACAGTCGTATCTAGAAGCAGCAGGGATCCCACGTCAGTCCAAATCACACGCCCCACACCGTTACAGAGCCTCCATCACCTTGAACAGTCCCCTGCTGACATGCTGGGGCCACAGATTCATGACGTTGTTTACATACCCCTACACGTGCATCCGCTCTATACTGCAGCTTCCCAACTCCGCATAATGGACATGAAACATGAATGGATGCGGGTGATCAGACAGGATGCTTACGTACTTGTCACCTGTCACAGTCGTATCTAGAAGCAGCAGGGATCCCACATCACTCCAAAGCACACGCCCCACACCATTACAGAGTCTCCATCACCTTGAACAGTCCCCTGCTGACATGCAGGGGCCACGGATTCATGACGTTGTTTACATACCCCTACACGTGCATCCGCTCTATACAATTTGAAACGAGACTCGTCCGACCAAAAAAAAAAAAAAAAGTTCAAATGTTTGTGAAATCTTATGGGACTTAACTGCTAAGGTCATCAGTCTGTAAGCTTACACGCTACTTAACCCAAATTATCCTAAGGACAAACACACACACCCATGCCCGAGGGAGGATTCGAACCTCCGCCGGGACCAGCCGCACAGTCCATGACTGCAGCGCCTTAGACCGCTCGGCACTCGTCCGACCAGGCAACATGTTTCCAGTCAACAGCCGATTGTCGGTGTTGATGGGGCCACGCGAGACTTTAAATTTTGTGTCGTGCAGTCATCAAGGGTACACGGGTGGGTCTTTGGCTCCGAAAGTCCCTGTCGATGATGTCTCGTTGAATCGTTCGCACGCTGACACTTGCTCATGGCCCAGCATTGAAATCTGCAGCAATTTGTGGAAAGGTTGTACTTCTGTCACGTTGAACGATTCTCTTCAGTCGTCGTTGGTCCCGTTCTTGCAGGATTTTTTTCCGACCGCAGCGATGTCGAAGATTTGATATTCACTGTACATTCGTGAAATGGTTGTACGGGAAAATCCCCACATCATCACTACCTCGGATATGCTGTGTTCCATCGCTCATGCACCGACTACAACATCACGTTCAAACTAACTTAAATCTTGATAACCTGTCATTGTAGCAGCAGTAACCGATGTAGCAACTGCGCCAGACACTTGTCCTATGTAGGAGTTGCCGACCGCAGCGCCGTGTTATGCAGTTTGCATATTTTTGTACTGGAATACACATGCCTATACCAGTTTCTTTGGGGCATCAGTGTACTATTACGGAAGTTATTTCCTGACGTCTTACCGCATCTTCTTTCATCTTGTCATTCCTACTTGTCAGTTACACCCACGTATTCTTTTCCTCGTCGATCCTACGGAGAACATCCCCGCTTCTTATCTTATACGCCCATCTGATTTCCAACACCCTTGTGTCGAACTTTTAACGGATTCTATCAAGGACCATAATCACCGAAAAGTACGATACCTGATCTAAAACTTAATTTCATAAAAATACGCGAATATAAGCAATTGCTGGGTATGTTTGCTAATGCTTCTTAATGTTTAGCAATGTTTAGCAGAAGCTCAGAACGAATCTGAAAATGATTCAAAATGTTATTCACACTAATTAGGTGATTAATTACTTCGTTTGTGACGTTCGTACTCCTCTTGAAACATGCACTTTGTGTAAATTCAAGAATAGTAGCGAGTATAAATATGCTGGTACTTATGAAATGTCTAGCATCTGCAACGATTCCACCAAGAATATTTTATCCGCTTCATCACTTTTTGTCGTTTATTCATAAACACACTAATTAGCCCACTTAAATCGACGCAATATTCTTTAAATTCGGTTTTATGTAGAATGTAAACAAAAGAGCGAGCTACACTGAATGTCATGTTTGCAACTTACAAACATTTCATGACCTAAATACGTATTCACAACTACGTTAATTCACAACTATGTACTGGATTTCAAATGTAATCGCACAGATAAAGATCGGAACTGTGATTATAATTATCTGACGACATCAGAATGTCAGTTTATATCAGAATCTCTGGAGAGATTGTGAACAGAAGTATCAACAGTTCTCGGCAGGTTAATTCAGATCAGCCCAGTTGGAAGTCAGCTGGTTTTACTTCAGCATTGTACGCACGTTGTAACAGCTGATATATGTTAATTGTGTGATGCACATTTGGCAAAGAAATGGAATCTGTGTAAAGACGATGTCTGTTGCATGCGGAGTCCGGCATAGAAAAAAATGGCGGATTATGTAATGTGTTCGACATAACTGAAGAGAAATACATGGTTCACGTTTCTAAAGCAGAATGTATATTATTTCATGCTTATTAAAAAACCTGTGGGCCTAAGACCATCTCTAGGAAATCGGCGTATTTCCACTTATTACTGACATGTACCACATATATGCTGATGATATATTGTATGTAAAGTGCATAAAATGAGTTTTCAAATACCGATTCGCCAAATAGACAGAGGAAGGGACCCATTTAAAATTAACTCTTGATTTTCGGCTTTTCCAATTGTTCCACTCGTTAGATGTGTTATTCCATTCAACAGTTATTCCTGCAGTTATTCTTCACCCTCATTGAAAACAGCAGTCTCATCAGTGAATCTTATCATTGATATTTTAATTCCTCTCCTAGTTTTATTTCCGTCATTATTTCTTCCATTTGTAGATGGTCAGCAGGGGAGAAAGACTGCATCCCTGCCTCCTGTTTTTGATACTAGCACTTGGTTCTTATTTTCCTATTTTTATTGATCCCTCTGGATTCTTGTACACATTGTCTATTAAGCGTCTTCCCTTGTGACTTATATCTATTCTTGTGATTTTCAGATGTCAGAATTGCTTCTCTAGTTCCCTTACCTTTCCTAAAGTCAAACTCATTGTCGTCTAACGGCTCTTCGAATTTCTTTCCCATTTCTATGTGTATCATTCTTGTAGCAACTTTCATGCTTGAGTTGTTAAGATGATAGTGGGCTAGTTCTCACATTTGTCTGCCCAGCTATTTTCGGGAGTGTCAGGATTACATTTTTCTGAAACTCTGATCGCTTGTCCCAATCTCATTGCTTTTACACTCCAACGTGAATAGTCGTTTTGTTGACACCTCCGGCAAGAATTTTCGAAGTCCCTTCCACCCTGTTTGGTCGCAAGTGTCCTAGAACTCTTAAATTCTGGTTCTAATACTGGACCCCCTATATCTTTTACAAAAAAATGGTTCAAATGGCTCTGAGCACTATGGGACTCAACTGGTGTGCTCATTAGTCCCCCAGAACTTAGAACTACTTAAACCTAACTAACCTAAGGACATCACACACATCCATGCCCGAGGCAGGATTCGAACCTGCGACCGTAGCAGTCGCACGGTTCCGGACTGCGCTCCTAGAACCGCGAGACCATATCTTTTACATCGACACCTATTACTTCTTCTATCGCGTCGCCGGCAGTTCCACATTCTCATAGAAATCTTCAATTTACTTTTTCCACCTATCCACTATCTCATCTGCGTGTAACTGTGGAATTCGTATTTCACTTTTAAAATTCAAGCTGTTGCTTTTAATTTCACCATATGATGTACCACACTTTTTATTCTCCTCCGAAGCAATTATAGCCTCTGGTTTACTGCAGCGTTTCAGCATCGTCTAAACTTACAGCTTGTTTAGTAGGCTGCTCCCCTCCATCCTCCCACTTTCGCTCTTGGCGGATAGACATGAGAATCGAAAGTAGAGGCAGCTGTGCCTTAATGAATAGTGTATGTAGGGTGTATCAGAAACACTTTTACAAACTTTTGGGACTCGCCGAAACAATGAGGAGGATGCATATAAACATATGCAAAAATCCTTCATTGTTGTGTTTTTAGTGGAAGATCAATATTCTATAATTTGGAAAAGCTCAACAAATGTTTACACTGACTTCCGCTCGTTTGTACACATGCATGTATGAAAATTTTCATGGTACAATTTAGGCTAGGCAACAAGAACATCTTAAAATCAATATGCGGACTGGAATTGCTCATTTGTTTTCAGTTATACCTACTTCAGTTACTGTAATATGGACATTGTTTAGAACACATCAAAGCAGCCGTTGTCTGTCGCATCGCTTGCGATATATTTTCCCCAAAAGTCAGCCATCTTACAAAGCCATGAATGTAAGATCTCAATATAGAAAGCATTCACTAAATTTTTGACAATAATGTCAATATGTCCATGCTAAGGCTTGTAAAACAAACCAGATATTAGGCACACAATTATAGCATGATATTTGCGAGTGACGTAAGCAAACCTTACTTAACTACACTGCTGAAAAAAGAAAATATGCCTGGAAAGACAACGCCGATTTTGATCCAGTGACGGCACGTGCCGCCCAGGGGATAGTAGATGTACTGAAATACTTTCAGTTTCATCTGCCAGTAGTCAGTGTAGTGGTGAGCAACCGGAGCACCTCCTGTGTCTAGCCTTTAGTAGGAAATGCTCATAGCCAGAGAGCTCAGTTGGTGTAAACGTATGAAGCAACCAGCAAGCACGCCACGGAAGTCACTCGTGTTGCCTACATCCAACTAAGGGAATTTCGAAGGGGTCACATTGTGGTCTTCCGAGTGGGACTGCTACACTAGTTGCACGTGCTGCGTCACTTGTGGAACAATGCAGGTATAAGTGGCCATGTGAACATTTTCACATCAGTAGACGAGGCTCCGGAGGTACAGTTACCACGGCACAGATAAGGGGATTGTGAGCGTAGACGTGTTAACACGAAGTGTTGAGAACCGGTTATTAGCAGCGAGGCTATGGGCAAGCACACCTCTAGCCCGTCTTCCACTCACGTTACAGCATCAACATGCACGACTGGGTGATGCCGTCAGACGATCACTTAAAAGGTGGAATGGCGCGCTGTGGTCTTCAGCGGAGAAAGATGGTGATTCTGCTTCCACGCATGTGATGGTCGTCTGCGCGTAGGACGTTGACGAGGTGGGCGGTGTCTCATAGAGTGCATTCACTCAAGACACACTGGCCCCATCCTTGGTTTACCTTTAGCCGGCCGCGGTGGTCTCGCGGTTCTAGGCGCGCAGTCCGGAACCGTGTGACTGCTACGGTCGCAGGTTCGAATCCTGCCTCGGGCATGGATGTGTGTGATGTCCTTAAGTTAGTTAGGTTTAACTAGTTCTAAGTCCTAGGGGACTGATGACCACAGCTGTTAAGTCCCAAAGTGCTCAGAGCCATTTGGACCATTTTTCTGGTTCACATTTGGTGTCTCTGGTGGGACCCTAACCAGCGCTTGGCACCTCTTAAACGTCTTCTTTTGCCTTCTTACAACAGGAAGGCGATGTGTTGTTCCAACAGGACAGTGCTCCCCTCCCAAACTCCACACACACACGCACACACACACACACACACACACACACACACACACACACACAGGCATACAAACACACACCATACACTGCCAGTGATTCAACGTCCTCTGCAAGTTGTGCAGCAACTCTCCTGGCCAGCTCGATCCCCAGTCTTGTCTCCAGTCGAGTTTATTTGGGACACTACGGGACGAGAAGTTACTCTTGCGACTTGTGAGCCAACAACTCTTCCAGAACTACGTGAACAGGTCGAACAGGTGTGGAATAACATATCCCAGGACAGTATTTGCCATCTGCACGCGCGACTGGATACCAGAGTCAGCACCTGCACTGCCGCTCCTTAAGGCTAAAAAAAAAAAAAAAAAAAAAAAAAAAAAAGTTCAGAAAAAGCCATTAAGACCCAGCGGTACCAACCGGCAGCCGTCTCACCCTTTGCCCTTAGGCATCACCAGATGCAGATAGGAGGGGCATGTGATCAACACACAACTCTCCTGGCAGTTGCCAGTTTTCGTGGCAGGAGTCGCTACTTCTCAATCAAGCAGCTTCTCAACTGGCCTCACAAGGGCTGACTGCACCCCGTTTGCCAAAAGCACTCGGTAGATCCGGACGTTGACACATCCAAATCCTAGCCAACGCCGACAGCACTTAACTTTAGTGATCTGACGGGAACCGGTGTTACCATTGCGGTAAATCTACGTCTACATGATTACTCTGCAATTCACATTTAAGTGCTTCGCAGAGGGTTCATCGAACCACAATCATACTATCTCCCTACCATTCCACTCCCGAACTCCCGAACAGCGCGCGGGAAAAACGAACACCTAAACCTTTCTGTTCGAGCTCTGATTTCTCTTATTTTATTTTGATGATCATTCCTACCTATGTAGTATCCCTCAACAAAATATTTTCGCATTCGGAAGAGAAAGTTGGTGACTGAAATTTCGTAAATAGATCTCGCCGAGACGAAAAACGTCTTTGCTTTAATGACTTCCATACCAACTCGAGTATCATATCTGCCACACTCTCTCCCCTATACAAAAGGAGCTGTCCTTTCTTGTAACCTTTCGATGTCCTCCGTCCGTCCCACCTGGTAAGGATCCCACACCGCGCAGCAATATTCTAACAGAGGACGAACGAGTGTAGTGTAAGCTGTCTCTTTAGTGGACTTGTTGCATCTTCTAAGTGTCCTACCAATGAAACGCAACCTTTTCCTCGCCCTTCCCACAATATTATCTATGTGGTCTCTCCAACTGAAGTTGTTCGTAATTTTTACACCCAGGTACTTAGTTGAATTGATGCCTTGAGAATTGTACTATTTATCGAGTAATCGAATTCCAACGGATTTCTTTTGGAACTCACGTGGATCACCTCACACTTTTCGTTATTTAGCGTCAACTGCCACCTGCCACACCATACAGCAATCTTTTCTAAATAGCTTTGAAACTGATACTGGTCTTCGGATGACCTTACTAGACGGTAAATTACAGCATCATCTGCGAACAATCTAAGAGAACTGCTCAGATTGTCACCCAGGTCATTTATATGTATCAGGGACAACAGAGGTCCCAGGACGCTTCCCTGGGGAACACCTGATATCATTTAGCACAATCTCGGAAGATGTTTTCTGCCTACCATCGGTTTTGAACAAGTATTTTTGCCAACATATCGAGGGAAGATTGAAGTCCCCACCAACTATAACCGTATGAGTGAGGTATTTATTTGTTACGAGACTCAAATTTTCTCTGAACTGTTGAAAGGTCTCTGTTGGATTCCTTTCATGTTAATTTCTTAAATCTGTTGCCATTTACGGCATAAATTCCTCTTCTAAATTTACTGTGGTGTTTCTGACTATCTTGGAGGAGACTGAGCACTGAAACTTGTTACTTTTACACATACACAAGAACGATCTGTCACACTACTACACTTTAAAACACAGTTTATATGTAATTCATGTCACACAGTCTCATACGGAACCTTCATCCGCTTTCTTTTATATACTGTATATGATAAGATACTGTCATCACCCTTCCCTTCTGTGTGAAAGAATGAATGAGCAAATGTATTTCTAGTTACACGCTTGATGGTAGCAGACAAGCCTGCCTGCTAGAGAATAGTAGGACCAACGTCGGAACAGGTAGCTACGCTTTCTAAAAGCAGAGAGGTTTCTATCCTTAGTATGGTCCTAACCGTCCCTTGTCATGTTGGTATAGGAAGCTGCCCCTCTGGTCACTTCCGTTTTGTATACGGAAGCACCCTTGGTAGGAGCCCAGGTCTGTCTGTCCGTGGCGAGCGTCTGAAGTGGTAAGATCTCCGGCTAAGCACGTGTCTGCAAAGTCCGCAGGACAATGGATTTCTTAAGTTCAGCCTAACTGAAAACCTTTATTTCAGGTTTAGCTCTAAAATATCTAATGTTATCTTAAATTGCAAAGCAGTGTATTTCGAGTGTGAACTTCAGAATATCTTCCAGTAGTTGCTTTGTCACTACTTTGTGAGTAAAGTGAAACCACGTGTTGATCAGTAACTCTAACTAAGATCATCAATCTTAAATGCGAATGTGCTTGAGATTATAACGTCTCGTCTTGACAATATTTTTCAATATAGCAACTTTTCTTTATGTTCAACCCACGTGGGGTGTACTTTGTGAGAGCAGTACCACGTGCTTATACAATTGTTTGACCCATCAGGTCAATAGTAAGACGATAGCAACCAGTTCGAGGTTTTTCTTTTGTAAATTGCTTGTTTTTCTTTTGTAAATTGCTTTTCGATCTAAGTTATTTTGACTATCAAAATTATTGTGGAGTTACACTCTTTGTGTAAACCAAGTTGACCACGTGAAGTATGTGGTGTAATCATCAAAGTAGCCCTCAGCTATTATTTTCGGGAAGATTTCACAGAGAGTGAGTATGAATTTAGTATACCAGTCTGTGTTAACTACATGACGGACAGAATTGCGCTACGAACGTAACTTCTTTGGGTGAAAATTGAATCGGCTGATTGTGGTTAATTTCCTCTTGCATATGTTTCAACGTTCTTCGTGTGTTACTTTATGAATGCAGTGTTGTATTCAGTCTCCCAATCTTGGCTCCATATTTGATGTGTTCCGTAAGATTACAAACTCACATTTTTACAATCCTAAATAAGGCACCAGTTTAGTTATGAATCAAATTTAATATGCTGAAATTTCAATGATCAATGTTAAAATAAATTTCCAAATATAAACTGATTTATTTCTTTTTATTTAAATTCTCTTTATATATGTAAATATCACCGGTTGTTGTATGACGATTAAAAGATTATAATTAATGTTAGTCTGGTTGCAAATTTGGTAAGCTAGACTGGATACCTGGTGAAACATTTGCTCAGTAATGCAAGGTTAACTGCCCCAGACAGCTCACAGCTTTTAACCCGCTTGTCTATCAGCACCGCTTTCACAATAAATTAATGCAACAACGTTACACTGTTCAGCAACTATATCATCGGAGTCTGGGGGTCGGTAGAAGGAGCCAATTATTAACTTAGTTCGGCTGTTAAGTATAACCTCCACCCATACCAATTCTCATGGAGTATCTACTCCGACTTCACTACAAGATAAACCACTACTGACTGACACAAACACTCCACCACCAATTCTGCCTAATCTATCTTTCCTGAACACCGCCTGAGACTTCGTAAAAATTTCTGCAGAACTTATTTCAGGCATTAGCCAGCTTTCTGTACCTATAACGATTTCAGCTTCTGTGCTTTCTATTAGCGCTTGAAGCTCTGGGACTTTCCCAGCACAACTACAACAATTTACAACTACGATTCCGACTGTTCCTTGATCCAAGCACGTCCTGTATTTGCCATGCACCCTTTGAGATTGCAGCCCACCCCGTACTTTCCCGAGGCCTTTTAAACTAAAAAACCGCCCAGTCCACGCCACACAGCCTCCGCTACCCGTGTAGCCGCCAGATGAGTGTAGTAAACTCCTGACCTATTCAGCGGAACCCGAAACCCCACCACCCTATGGCGCAAGTCTAGGAATCTGCAGCCAACACGGTCGCAAAACCGTCTGAGCCTCTGATTCAGACCCTCCACCCGGCTGTGCACCAAAGGTCCGCAGTCGGTTCTGTCAACGATGCTGCAGATGGTGGGCTCTGCCTTCATCTCGTAAGCAAGACCGGCAGCCTTCACCAAATCAGATAGCCGCTGGGATCCAGAGAGAATTTCCTCAGATCCAAAGCGACTCACGTCATTAGTGCCGACATGTGCCACTACCTACAGCTGGTTGCACCCTGTAAGGCCGTTGGCAGTGGAAACTACACTACGTACTAATACACGTGTTCCAGCATGGGTCGATGCTTCATATCTCAGAAACCCATGTATTATTGATCTGTATGTGTAATCATTTCATTTACTCTATGTGCACTGTTGCAACAATAAATCATGAGTGATCTGGATACCTGTACAAGAGTGTGCTAATTTTTTTCCGGCGGTGTACAAAGCGTCTCACCATACCTGCCTGTCCCAAGCCCCAGCATCCAACTAGACTCCTGCTTTATCCAGTCACACTTAACGCTCTCACAAAGCCATGCTGCTGCTCCGCCATTGTGTTCATTCAAGGCAACTACTGATCATATCAAAGACAGCCATGCTTTCAGATATCGATATCGACAGCTTGGTATGGAATACATCTTTGCATTTACGAACATGCGAAAGAAACTCCGTAGCGAAATTTGAAAGTGTGATAGATTATTTTCATTCTTTATAAACGCTTCACAAATGCTGTGTTAAAGGAAGGATCCTATAGCGCCGCATTGGGACAACGGTAACGTTGCTGTCTCATAAGGTGATGATTGTGGAATCACGTTTCAATCGCGCGTACGTGGGTTTTAAATGTGGCACTAATGTGTATGTTCTGTGTATAAATTGGTTACGCAGGGTCTCAAAACTATACTGACAACAATACGTCGTTGGTAACGTATTGGGAAATTTAACAATGGTAGCGCGAATGTTCTATCGCCATTCAGCCTTGAGATCAACATTCAGGTAACGCCAGAATATTCTACAGCCGTTATATCATTATTCAGCAGTCTCTCTCTTTTTATTCAGGTCAAAAAATGGTTCTAATGGCTCTAAGCACTATGGGGCTCAACATCTGAGGTCATCAGTTCCCTAGACTGAGAACTACTCAAACCTAACTAACCTGAGAACATTACACAGATCCATGCCCCAGACAGGATTCGAACCTGCGACCGTAGTAGCAGCACGGTGTTAGACTGAAGCTCCTAGAACCGCTCTTCCACAGCGGCTGCTTTTATTTAGTTATCAAAGCAATCTTTGTTATATTTGTTCTTGTGTTCGATTTGATGATTTGAGCACTTGTATATACCTTTGAAGACCTTAACACACTGCTGGAGCCGGCCGAGGTAGCCGATCGGTTCTAGGCGCTACAGTCTGGAACCGCGCGACCGCTACGGTCGCAGGTTCGAATCCTGCCTCGGGCATGGATGTATGTGATGTCCTTAGGTTAGTTAGGTAAAAGTAGTTCTAAGTCTAGGGGACTTATGACCTCAGTTGTTAAGTCCCAAAGTGCTTAGAGCCATTTGAACACACTGCTGAAAAAAATGCAACACAGTTAAGGACTGCGTTCAGTAAGGGGTTGTAGTGTTAGTAATTCACTTGTCACAGTCATTGGCCATCAGATGGTGCTCAGGAGGCTTGTCTGTGCTCTTCCTGTTTTGATTCTGCAGGCGGTAACTGTGCTGCGTTTGGAGGTGAACAGTGTTTGCAACACTCATTCTAGGATACAGCCAGGTCCAACCAATGAGTACGTATTCCTGTTGAACAGCTCCAGCGAGTCCCATTGTGGGCCTTCGTGAAGCTGGATGCACTGCTGCACATGCCGGGCTCTATGTATCGGTGGAGTGTCGCTGCTTTCAACAGCGGTCTGTAGAACGTTACCACACCTGTAGACTAGATTCTTCACATCTGCGTATTACAGACGCACATCAAGTTCGAAGCGTTATACGAGCAGCGATGGCCGACCGATTATGGTCCAGGAACAAAATCTGAGCTCGTATTGTAGTCCATGTGTCATCAGGGACCATCAGGAACTGCCCCAGTAGGATTAAGATCACCAGTGCCTCTGGCCAAGTCACCACCAAACATGGCTACTTTGGTGTCATGAGAGTTTACTGGAGAGTGGAATGATACTCTGTTGATGGGCGTTCATATCTAGGGCATAGACCAGGTGAGCTGCCTATTCCAAAGTGCACTGGCCCACAACACACAGGTACCATCCCAGGCTCCATGGTGTTTATGTGTGTGTGTGGGATGGGGACAGGGAGCAATCAGTTACAACTCACAACCACATTTGGTCTTCCTGCTATGTAATGTGACCATCGTCGTGCTACGTCACATGGGCTGTTTCTCCTGTGTGTTTTGGTATTTCTCCGACAGGGAGCTGGTGTGCATTTTCAAGAAAATAATGCATGTCCACATACGGTTGTTGCAGAGCGACGCTCTCGTCGTAGTGCACAACGACCACCTTACCGTAGTGTACAACAACCACCCTGTGTAGCGATATCGCCCAACTGCCGGCCGGAGTGGCCGAGCGGTTATAGGCGCTACAGTCTGGAACCGCGCGACCGCTGCGGTAGCACGTTCGAATCCTGCCTCGAGCATGGATGTCTGTGATGTCCTTGGGTTAGTTAGGTTTAAGTAGTTCTAAGTTCTAGGGGACTGATGACTTCAGAAGTTAAGTCCCATAGTGCTCAGAGCCATTTGAACCTCACCAATTGATCATGCATGGACATGATAAACTGGGAACCTAATCATCCTTAGGCGCCTGCAAGAACCATTGCCGAATTGCAACTAAATGTGCAAGATGCTTCGGACAATCTATTGCAGGATTATATTCATCACCTGTATGGTCGTTTGCATGGCAGAATACATGCCTGCGTTGCCCCCAAACAGGAGCACACTATGTATTGCTGTGGCCAGGTGGGCTCTGTTTACTGTAATGTGTGATCCATTTAGTCTAAATCTGTAATCAATTGCAATTATGAACTCTTTCAGTGTTCAACTACATGTCACTTCACAGTCGATAAAATGACTGTTGTTGAGGGTGTTGCATTTTTCTCGCCGGCCGTGTATAACCGCGATATAAGAGTGTAAGTACAACTCTGCTCTGACTAGTGGCCGTTGAATTGCTCATCTGTCCTATAAATTTCGATGTAGCTCTAATGATGCCAGTTGTGGTTAAGCAAAGAACCTTACTTAATATCACGTTGCAGTAACAAAAAAATAATGCTGTGATTTGGTATTATGGTCCCGACTGGAAATTTTAAGGCAAGTTCCCACTTTTAATAGCAGTCATAAGATACTTGAAACACTGTCCTACCCCAGCAGAGGGGTCATTATGCAAGACCTTACGTCTACATCTACATGTGAATGACAATTCTTCAATTCACACTTAAATGTTTGGCGGAGGGTTCATACAACCACTTCCAGACAATTTCTTTAGCGTTCCACTCTCGAATAGCACGTGGGAAAAATGAAGACCTAAATTGTTTCGGGCGGACTCTAATTTCTCTTATTTTGTTACGATACTCCGTTCCCCCTATTTAGGTGGGAGTAAACAATATATTTTCACATTCGGAGAAAATTGGCGATTGAAATTTCTCGCCGCTACGAAGAATGCCATTGTATTAATTATTGCGACCCCAGTTTTCGTACCGAGCGAGGTGGCGCAGTAGTTAGACACTGGACTCGCATTCGGGAGGACGACGGTTCAATCCCGCGTCCGGCCATCCTCATTTAGGTTTTACTTGATTTCCCTAAATCGCTCCAGCCAAATGCCGGGATGGTTCCTCTGAAAGGGCACGGCCGACATCCTTCCCCATCCTTCCCTAATCCGATGAGACCGATGACCTCGCTGTCTGGTCTCCTTCCCCAAACAACCCAACCCCAGTTTCCGTATCAATCAGTGACACACTTCCCATTATTTTGCGATAACACGGAACGAGCCACGCTTCCATGAGCTTTTTCAGTGCCCTCCGTCATTTCTATCTGGTAAGGGTCCCATGCCGCGCAGCGGTTAGACAGAAGACGACGGAACAAGCCTAGTGTAGACAGTCTCTATACCACATTTTTTGTATCTTCAAAGTGTTCTGGCGGTAACACGCAATCTATTCTCGCCTTTCTCACAACATTTCCCATGTGATGGTTTCAAGTGAACGTGTTTGTGATTCTAATCCCCAAGTATTCGATTGAAGCCACAACCTTTAAATTTGTGTAATTTATCGTGTAACCGAAAGTACTCATGTGGAAGACGTCGCAATTTTTCTTTTTGAAGCTCAATTACCAATTGTCACACCAGACAGAGATCTTGTATAAACGATATTGCAATTGGTTTTGATCTTCTGATGGCTTCCTTCGACGGTAAACGACAGCATTGACTGAGAATGTTGCTCAATTGTCTCCTAAATCGTTTGCATGAATTAAGATCAGCAGAGAGCTTACACTACTTCCTAGGCGAACCCAACCGCAGATGTAATACCTTTTCACGGACTTCCCGTCCGTTACTGCGAATTGTGACCTTTCTGACAGGAAATGACGAACCTAGTCGCGCAACTGGGACGATACGCCACAGGCACCTGACGGATGCAACTTTATTTATTTATTCTCTAGAAGTGTGTTGGAACAATGAGTACAGAAAAGGTGCTAATAACTATCATTTTCTAATACTGTAATATCTTACTATACTTCACTCTGCTCTACCGACAACTATACTTCTCCAATGAAAAGTTGTAGAACTCAAATTTGTAACATTCTTAATGTTGGTGATGTGTGTCAAATAACTGAAAATGCTCTTGTTAGCTAAATGCTATAGTCCTTTGATCTACAAGGTGTTATACTGAAAAGATTTAGATTTACGTTCCTTCGCATCTGTGAGTTGCAGTTGAGACTGTGAAACAGCTTCGCAGTCCTCTGCTGTCAGCTTTTATTTCAGTGGTGCTACGAAAGATGCATAGGAATGACACATGCTGGCTGTAACGCCACTTCAGTGTCGTCAACATCCTGTTTTAGCTTCCACAGTGGACATTTGCTTATGACAGTCGCTTACAAAAAACGACCAGCACGCGTGTTAAAACTGAGGATGAAACAAAATTACTATATTTCTTGAGTGTAGTAATCTGTCGACCTCTCGTCCATCTTAAGACTATTCTATAGAAAAGGTGGTGTTGGTTACAGTATCTATCTATTGACTATTTCCTTTCTTGTACTGATCTTGTTATTTATGCACACCAAATACACATAATTACTACCTGCCTTCCGCATGGAACACTCGTATCTCACCACTGACTACTAGTGTATGACACATACGGTTACTGTCAACAAGTATGGGCCTGAAGATGATGTTGTAACAACATCTAAACTAGTTACCAATCAAACCAACACCTTATTACCTGGAGGAATTACGTCATTTTTTAACATAAATACACACAATGCCGTCGATTATTTGATTACATATTTTAATGTTTTTTTCTCTCTAAGATTTCCTCTTCTACTGCTTCTTCCAATACCAAGACAACTATTTCTAAAGGCCCTAAGATAGCTGCTTCTTCTCATGCAAGTTTTTCATAGATTTATTTGCTGAATTTTTTTTTGTAGTATGTCTTCACTTTCTACTTTTTCTGTCCACATTATTTTTAATATCGTTCTGCACCGTCACATCCCAATCGGACCAATATCTTCTTTTAAGATTTCCGCAAAGCTGACATTTCACTTCCGTATAATTCTTACAACAGTTGCGCAGTTTTAGGAACTTACGCATCAATAAAATGTCAGTATTTAGCACCAGCAGGACTAGCTTGCTTAAGGTAGCTTTATTATCTCGCACCAGTGTACATCTGTTGCTTTCCTTGTTTCAGCCATCTTCCGTAGTTTTGCTTTCAAGACCTCAGAACATTTACGTTCCACGCGGTGCGTTTCAAAATTTAAATGTTTCTGAAGACACTAGTTTACATGGTGAGTCAAAAAGATTCATCAGACTTCACAAGACTATATCATCTACATGAGTGAAGATAGAAATTCCGAACTTTCAACGTACAAAAAGACTAGAGAGTTTTTATTTTCAAAAGAACCATCCGATTTTACAAAAGTGTGTCTTATATACGTGCGTACATTTAACCTCAGGGTACTTTTTACAATTACGTTTAGAATAAAAGTTCTCATTTACCTTTGACGAACGTTCAATGTGCTCTCCACTGGACATGTGACAAACATCCACACGGTAGTCAAATTCAACCCATACTTTTGTGAGCGTTTCTGGAGTTTCTGCACTCATCTATGTTGCTTTGCAGCGTCGCGAAACACCCTAACTTATTGGAAGGGGGTGTACGCCCGAAAAGAAGAAGAAGGTCAGATAACCAGGGAAGCCACGTGTGCAATTTGAGATCCGTACGACCTTTACAGCCGACCTGTTGAGGCAGATCGTTGCCAAGAAATGCTCTTGCATGCAGTGCCGGTGCTGCGGCGATCCGTCTTGAAAAAGATAAATTGTCGGCATGTTCTCGCGGTTGTGAAAAATGCAGATCTCCATCATCTCCGGGACGTGATTTCCGTAGCCAATCGAGCGATTTATGTCCGCCATGGACCCCAAGTTGCAACAACATGAAGCGGCGCCAAGATAAACTTTTCGTGTCGAAGGGTAACTCAAAACTCACCCCAGGAAGCTACCTTTATTCAAGTAAGACATAGATTTTTGTGAAACAAATCTATTTTTATACAGGCGGTACCTGTGGACTTACTGCATTGCTTGAGATCTTCACTTTCAGTGTAGGCAACATTTAAAATCATTTACCATCTATTGGCTGTGTTATGGATTACAGTGCGTTGACGCCTAAGAAGGAAGTGAGGACCGGTGTTCCAGTGTTTCCTAGTAACGTATACAGACGGCAATTGTCATGTGCACATGCAATGCGACGTCTTATTGCAGTGCAGTTAGCTAGGGTGGCCTATTTGGCGCAAACAGAATGGACTTCCGGTCGTGTTGCCCCAGATGCCAATGCCTTTCGATGTGTCATCCATGGGTTCTGGCCAGGAGAGCTACAAGGGACAGGTCAGTACGCAAAGTGAGTTGGATAAAGTCGCCCACCCGACGATCGGTATTTGGCCAGGTCTGCGTCGCGGCCCCGTACTGATACCGCTAGAGGACTGTCGCGTTTCCGCCATACGATACGTTGAACGAATCCTATTGGACCATGTCGTGGTTGCTGTATACGGTGGTTGCCCTGTATTCCTTCTAATGCCAGGGCCTACATGACGGTCGTTAGCAGGGATGTTTTGCGAAGGCTGAACTCGAAGTAATGCAATGGCCGACGGTGGGTCCCGACCTAAGCCCCATCGTGCACATGTGGGTCACGCTTGACAGACGTGTTCGTGATCGTCCTGTTCCACCACAGACTCTCAAAGGACTCTCATATGCTCTCATTGAAGAATGGGAACGTATTCCACATGGTGACCACCGTAGACTATAACGAGGATCCTATGTAGGTGTCAGGCAGTGATAATCGCTTACGGAGGGCCTCTGCAAACCCAACGAAAAGCACCCACGATAATTGGATGAATGATTGTTTTCACTTTGTTTTCGACACCTGTCAGACATTTCACTTCTTTTTACATAAACGAGCGAGGCTCTGATGACGTTTGATTGTGTACTTAATTTGTAAATGATAAGCGAAAATTTGGTAACATACCCAGTCCTCATTTATTGAGCAATGGAATATGGCAGACGCCCAAAGTCATGTTCCCCTGATTCTTTTGAGCAGTATTCTAGTGTTTACAGTCGTCTGTGTTTTGTGACATCTCGGGGTATCAACGTGCAGAAATATTAAGTACAATGAGCACACGGGCTCAGTTCTAGGAAAAGAAAACTGGCAAGCTTCTGTTCATTCTCAGGATACTGGGAGACTGCAGTTTCTCTACAAAAAAAGATCGCATGCACAACTTTCATATGTTCCGCACTAAGTTCTGCTCAAGTGTAGGAGACCAGTGTCAGCTCGGTCTAATAGGGTATATAGAAAAGGATGACACGAATGGCCATGGTCTCTACTGGCTGGCGCAACAGAAATATTGAAAAATTTTGATAGTCAGACGCTCAGAGAAAAACTCTGTAATCTCTCGATAACCTGCATAGAAAAATTCAAGAATAGTCTCTCAGGGCAGAAATTACGGATAGTCTTCAGGTTCCTGAATATCTATGTCGTAGAAATGCAGGAAAACATTAAGCAAATTACAGCTCACAAGAACTATGCAACGGTCGCTCTTCCCTCGCCGCATTCGTAAGTGAAACAGGAAGAAACCTTAATATGTGGTAGTATTAAAAGTAACCACTGCCCCGTGCTTCAAAGTGATTTGCAGACTATAGGCGAACAAGTAGATGAAGATTCAGTGAGTCTCTTGTTACCGGCGCTTGTTAATGTCTTTGGTTCACGATGTGCATCAGCTGCTTGTATTGATGAAGAAATAATGGTCACTGTTATACGACAGCAGCGTTAGTATACGGTGTAAGACGACTGGGTGCCGTTCAAAGTGAAAGAACGGTCGACAACGTGTGTCAAATGAGGAGGCAGAATGCATCACGGCGACGGTGGTGCAGACTTTCCGGAAAGAAGCTCAGCTGCTGGATCGAAAGCAATGGGCGCTGGTGATGAAAGTGTGCAGGTGTCTCTGATAGAGGCCACACAGTCTGTTACTGCTTCAAACCCTGGTTTCTGCTGACTATTTAGCAAAAAGCCGGAAGATTTTCAGTAGGGCCAGATCCACCAGTGGATGAACGATCGGTCTACAAGGAGCCACACAAGCAGTATTGACGTTAATTAAGAGCGGGCTTTATTTTTGGTGGGAAAACTGTCAGAGCAAGTGAATGACTAGACCCATTGAAAAGGTAATCCTTTTTCTCCAGCAAAATTATAAATAATGCGATATAACGCCGCGCTCTTTTGTGAAAGTGGATGGATAAAAATTTTCCGTAGTGCTGAATCGGCTGTCACCGTCAGGCAATACTGTATCTAGTGAAGTTCACTTTGCTCCACTATAAACCAAGACTCGGAGTTGTTGCAGCCGTACAGCTGTTTACAGCAAATGCGTGGAAATAAACGTTCGACTGAACGTCCACTGTATCACTTACACTGAAGACCCGATACATCATGATCACCTACTTAATAGAAAGTTGATTCCTCTTTGGAACGCAATGCACCATCGGTTCTGCGTTGCACAGATTCTACAAATAATCAGGGATGAACAAAGCAATCAACTGAGTATCACTCTGTATGTTATAATAGATCTAGCTGTATTTCAGTTACAGTATAACCATCATCAGTGCGTTTAGTAAAGAGTCACACAGGCCCAGACTCACCACTAAACGCAAGCATGATGGTAATATGGTAAAAGAAATCTGGGTGGATCTGCCACAAAATACGGATTGATAGGGGACAGGCTGCTGTGTCCATCGCTATTTACAATAATTGCACAGTTTCTGCGCACAACGATTCCTAGTGGAATAAACCTGGTTAGAAAAGTCTTTGGCAGGTTTCCGGTGGTATGCGGAACGAGATGTCTACACACAGGACTCGCAGTTCCTGTAAATAGCGTCCTAGGTATGTTGCATCGGATTCAAATCAAGGAAATATTGTGGTCAAGGCGTCAACGTATGTTCAGTATCAGACTCCTCAAACAACTGTAGCACGATTCTGGTCTTTTGACGCGGATAGTTATACTGTTGGAAGATGCAGTCACCTTCGGCCAAGGCATCAAGCATGAAGGGATGTGTTCACGTAGTCCACAGCTGTCACGGGGTATTCTGGCATCACATTTACCACAGGGTGCTGACTATTCTGCCTTACAGAACGGTAAAGTGACCGACCTTCACGTCCTGTGATGAGATGTGGACGTTCAACACGTTGTGTCGCCTATTCGTGGTTTCACCGTCCTCTGACCACTTTCCGTGGATGCTCGCGGCAGTGGCACAGAACAGCCGATTATCTCCGCCGTTTCCAAATGTTCGTTCCCAAATGCCTGGTGAAAACAATCTACTCTTTGTCACAGTCGTATCGAGTGGCTATCTCGATTTGCGGCCCGTCCCATTCGTCTCTGGTGCGCTTGTATACTTTCCTCAACGCGTCACGTGCCCGTAACGCCATCAGGTGGCGTGCAGTCTGGCGGTGGGCGGTGGTGTCGACGCCAGGGTTTGTCGGTGTAAGTCTCCCAGCACTGTACGTTCGTAAATCTGTTAAGACAACTCTTTTAGTTACCTGTGCAATTACACGGTCCAGTCACCTTAAGGTGACCGCTGCCTGTGTTCGACATCAACGTGCAATAGCCTCTCACAGACAGTAAGCAGCAGCACTAGCAGTGTATAAAGCGTGGCAGGTGGTGAGGGGCGGGAGGGGGGGGGGGGGAGGAGACGAAAAATGGTACAATCGTTGCTGCAATGCGGAAGCGGAGCGATTTATCTGACGTTCAAAAGCGCATGATCACTGGCTTTCGGGCTAGGGGTGAAAGCATTTTTGAAACGGCTAAGTCTGTAAGATATATTCGTGTGCTTCAGTGGTTAAATTACACTGTGCGCTACACAAAACGTCGCTGAGGCAACTGTGGTGCATCACGGGCCCTGGATCACAGGGGTGAATGACGGCTGTGGAGATGTGTACGGGCGAATTTATGTCCAACTGAGCAGCTGATCGCCCAGGTGAGCCTAGGGACTACCAACAGCGTCTCTTCAACGACAGTTCAGCGAACGTTGCTGCATAAGGGCCTCTGCAGCAGGCGCCTAGTTCATGAATCGGTGAAGGCTGGAATTTGTAAGCCACTATCGCAGCTGGGCGTCCACTGAGTGGCGGCAGGAGCCCTTTTCAGATTAATCACGTTTTAACCTCCATCGGACAGAAGGCCTTAGGCGTGTGCAGCCCTGCAACAGTTGTCGGAAGGGTCCAGATAGGGGGAGGGAACATTATAGTCTGGGGATGACCTCATCATTCTGGGAGGTGTAATGGGTCAAGACAGATGTGGTTCTATCCTTGGGGATCATATCAGTCTTGAAGGTATAATGCATCAAGAAAAGTGTGGATCTATCCTTGGGGACAATATCCACTCCTAAGTGCAGTTTCTTTTTCGTCAGCACGATGTCAGCTATCAGCAGGACAATGCAACGTCTCACACAATTCGTAGTGTATATACTTGGTTCGAAGAACACCAGGATGAGTTTGCGTACTTCCCTGGCCACCAGCGCACCCCCCCCCCCCTCCCTACTCCCCCCACTCGGATTTAAACCAATCGAGGACCTGTGGGACCACTTCGTTCGGACTGTTTGCCCCACGGATCCTCAACTGTAAAACTTGCCGCAGTTGGACACGGCACTGCAGTCGACATGACTTCACATCCCTGTCGATACCTTCCAGAACCTCACTGACTCTCTTTCTACATGTTCGTACTGCAAAAGATGGTTATTCAGGTATTTGACAGGTGGCCACATTAATTTAACTGGATCGTGTAATACTATACTTGTAGACAGGCAAAAAGAAATTACTTTCCTATATCCTCGCGGCTAGTGGGAATGATAACCTCATCCAAGCTGGAATCATAGTTGGCGTCTTCAATTGGAATTTAACTCAATACATTGTAAGTTGCTGATAATTCCTGGCAGTTTAGAGATGGGTTATTTTCTGGCCGACGCTCCACGAATGATTAATTTCCAGTACCCTGTTTATGTCGAGATGTTACTTCAGTAAGACTGTCCTATTCTTTGAGATGTCTTAAGCGTACGTCATAATTCGTTGAAAATTAATGTTGTCATGGATGGAGTATTTATCACAGACAGGGTTATCTATCGTCAGAAGTGCCCCAGTGAAGTATGATAGGACCGCTTCTTATTCTATATAAGTAAATGATCCGGCGGACAGGGTAAACAGAAGTCTGAAGCTCTTTGCCGATGATGCTGTGGTGTGTGGGGAGATGTCGTCGATCAGTGATTTTAGGAAGGTACAGGATGACTTAAACAAAATTTATAGTTGGTGTGATGATTGGCAACTGGCTCTAAATATAGATGAATATAGATTAATATACATGACAGGGAAAAACAAACCCCGTAATGTTAGAGCACAGCTTTAGCAGTGTGCTGCTTGACACAGCCACGTCGATTAAATACCTAGGCGTAACTTTGCAAAGCAATATGAAATGGAATGAGCGTGTAAGGATTGTAGTTGGGAAGGCGAATGGTCGACTCCGGTTTATTGGGAGAATTGTAGGAAAGTGTGGTTCTTCTGTAATGGAGATTGCATGTAGGACACTAGTGAGATCCATTGTTGAATAGTGTTCGAGTGTTTGGAAGGTCGGTTTAAAGGAAGGCATCTAAACAATTCAGAGGCTATGTTCTTTTCGAGGAGCACTATTGAGAAAACTTAAAGAAGCGACATTTGAGGCTAACTGAAGAACAATTCTACTGCCGCCAACGTAAATTTTGCGTAAGATTAGAGACATTAGGGCTCGCACGGAGGCACATTGACATTCGTTTTTTTCTCGCTGAATTTGAAAGTAGAGCAGGAAAGAAAGTGACTTGTAGTGGTACAGGAAATCCTGTGGCTTGTTGAGTATGTATGTAGAAGAAACTACGTTCAATCTTTTCTTCATTACATCCTCTAACTAGAGCATAACCCGCAATTAGCAATTAACTCGATTGTGTGGTGATAATTACCTTGTTCTTGCAGTGGCGCTTCGACTCTTTAGCGAAGTGCTGCTGTCATTGATCTCTCCTCCGAGCAAACGCTTTTACACCTCAACAAATTAATCCTAATCTTGGTCTAAGGCATTCATCAATCTGTTCTTTCTCACTGAGGAGCTAGCTCCGCCAAGGCACGGGAAAGTCTATGTGGAATTACGAACTGCAGCTGAATGGTGAAGGCAGATTTCGCTTGTTGACTAGGCCGTAAGACGTTCTTGGTTCAGGATAGTCCTCGGAAGTCAAAGAGCTGCAAACGGCCAAACCTGGCACACGATTTTAAACAGCCAGAGAACACACGACGTTTCCGAGATGATTGTGAGAACTGTAGGGGAAGGGTCAAACGTATAAATTTGACGAAGGGAACTCGGGTCCTGAAAGGATTTAGCCGAAAGTTACAACGATTCTTTGAAGTCCCGTTGGTCTACTGACTTCGATAAAAGTCTAAATAGACTCAGTTTTTTAACAGTTTTAGTTATTTGCATAGCTTGCACTAGATTCTACATTCACAGCAGTTGTTCACAGTGAAGTCTCCCAAACTCTTTATAGCCAACACATCGTCGCGGAAGATTTGGTCATACCGTTTCTAACAATGACGGCATTGTTCAAGTTGTGTCACACACAGCTTGCGAGGAGATCGTCTTCACAAAACTTCTCACATGACCCACAATATGAAATAAAGTGGGATCGGATCACGTCAATGTGTTGGTCAGCAAGCGGGGCCTTCACTTCCTATTTACCTTTCACGGAATGTCTTGCGCAACTACTCAGGAGCAAGATGTTCGATGTAAGCTGGGGCTCCATCGTGTTGGAGCCACAAACATGCACGGATATTATGTGTTTTCTAACAACATGTGAAACACAGTATACTCTGATGCGGCTAAACGGGTACGAAGCAGTTACAGGCCTAATGACCAATCATTGGCTATGCTCGGGCACTAACCAGTGCAAATTTATTATGGTGGCTGTACCGTGGCGATTCACAAAGGCGGATATTTCGACAGTTGAACATCCCGTCCCTGGTAATACAAGTTTCACCCGAGAAAATTACATAGCAGGAAAGTGATGATGGACCATGCACCACTGTGTCAATCACTGGTTCAACGAAACGCAATGTTCAAAGTAGTCGGAACGTACAGTTTTCACTTTATGTATATTTTAGGAGACGACGAATCGAATGTGGTCTATGTTTTAAGGTTCTGTGTGATGTCTGGTCTTCTCGATAGTATCTTACGTAGAAGATTTTAACGTATTTCTTGGGTGGTTGCTTCGTTTTTAATGCTTCTATTGATCAACCAGGTACAGTTCCTTGTTACAGTGTTTTACTAGTTATGCATTTGTAGTCCGCGTATTGTAATCACAAACTGCCGTAAGGCATACATCTTGGCGATCTGTGTGGGGCGGCCGGAGTCGCCGAGCGGTTCTAGGCGCTTCAGTCTGGAACCGCGCGATCGCTATGGTCGCAGGTTCGAATCCTGCCTCGATCATGGATGTGTGTGATGTCCTTAGGTTAGTTCGGTTTAAGTAGTTCTGAGTTCTAGGGGACTGATGACCTCAGATGTTAAGTCCCATAGTGCTCAGAGTCATTTGAACCATTTTGATCTGTGTGGGAATGTGAGTGCGTGAGCTAGAGCGTCCCAGGGTGGCTGAGAATTGCATTTTATAATTTGCCCTCTGTTACTTGCTTTTCACAAAACGAAAGCACATTTGTCTTTCATCAGTTGAGTACGGCCGCTTATGAACTCACTATTGAGCGCGCATTATGCACAACCTGCATTACTGCGCACACGGTAATGTGCACGAGACCCATTTTACTTGGATATGATTGACAGCTAACTGAACGCCCCATATGCGCCAGGGCAAGCATTAAAGCTTTGCAGTTATGGATACGTACAGTCCATTGTCCCTTTGTGTCTTTATACTGTGGTACCATTTGTCCTGCTGTCTCCCGTAACCAATTAAAAGCAAGATGTACGTCGGTTGTCTCTTACTTTGGTACATTACCGCTACAACTTATGAGTTTCCCTTCAGTTTCTAACTGCATCTCTGTAAACGAAGATCGTGCTTTCGATTCAGTAACTGCGTACAATATCAATAGGGCTGATAGATTGTATACTTAAACTTGTGAAATGTAGTCCGGAGTCTTCGGGTTTGCTTACACTACAGTGTTTGCAACGACATACATAATAAGTCTTGTTATTACATCTTACAGACAAGATTCTTAGAGTCTTGTATCCCGTTAGAGGAGCTTTCAACTATCCATTTGCCGTCCTTGTTTAACTTTGTCGATTTTGGACCAGAGAACCCTGTCCCAAATTAATACCTTTGCTTCTCTGTCTTCCAGACTGCGATAACCGCGCATGTCTATAAGGCGTCTCGTGTAAGCAGCCGCTAGCCCAGTGTTGTCTTATGCTGTCCTTTAAACTGCTGACCAGGAATCAGAAATGACTACATGACTTCATTTAACAGTTGTTGAGAATAGCAGTCCTTCTGTTAAAGAAGCACATAACCATGAACCTGCACTGTTAAGGAGAGTTTCCTCAAGTAAGACGTTTGATAATACAGCTGCACGAAGAGAGAAGATATCTAGCTCCTTAGACCGACTGCAGTTTATCCCTCTTCTCGATCTCTCATAACACCGTATATAAAGACTCAAATTTCATACCCTCGCACCTGGTAAGCTAACACAAAGTCACGAAGTCCGTCCAGTTTTAACGAACTAAATAATGAACTCACTCTACTTAATCTATTCAATGAATTCATCGATACTTTTCAACTAACGCTTTGATGAAGGAGCAGACTCTTACGTACAGTTAGTTCATCGTGAGTCTGTAAACTGGCTCTACCAATTAGAAGTGTGCAGGTTTCCTCAGCTTTTATAGGGTGGATATTTTCCGCCTTGCCTAAAATGAGAATATTACAGAGGTCGGCTGACGTTTTGTTTAGTTGCTTTATTATCATCAAATAATGAAAAATCTTAGCATATGGTAAAGGTACTAGTCCACCTCAACAGCTGAGTGGTGAGTGTGGTAGAATTCCATGTGCGAGGTTCGGGTTCGATTCCTGACTGGGTCGGTGATTCTCTCTGCTTGGAGACTGGGTGTGTTGTGTTCTCTTCATCATCATTTCATCCTCATCGCCACACAAGGTATACACACACACACACACACACACACACACACACACACACACACACACACACACATACATGATAAAACAATGCGCAACAGATAGCTTCATGTTCCTTACACAACATTACTCTTGTTTCTCTGCAACTTTTCAATTTCAGTATTCTTTAAATATGAATTTTTAAAATATAATTTCCTTATGTTTTATATTCGCGAAGAATCTTAGCACTGCATCTTCCTTCGAAATAAAAGAATGGTTATATAGGGCACAGTAATTGGACATGAAACATCAGAAATGTAGTGCCTACTGTGCATATTACCGCGTATTAGAGCCAGTGGTAATTACGTTGTGTGCCCGAAGGGCTCCCCATACCACCACTTCAGTCGCTGTGTGGACCCTTACGGCGATGAAGAATGAAACGTCAGAAATGTAAGGTATACTGCGCATATTATCGGGTAATCATGTTGTGTGCCCAGTGGCACCCCATATCACCTCGCCAAGTGCTGTATGGGCCCTTATGACGGTGATGAATGTAGTCTGCCAGTGTTAGATCTATTCGCAACCTGCACACATGGATGCCTACACAGAGCCGGATCTCGTCTGAGCAGACGTCGTGGTGACACTCATGTGTCGAGTTCTGCCGTTGGGCGGGCCACGGTCGATCGCTCCTCTCTGCTCGAGCGACAACGAAATCCGCTGAGAGTCTGCGACGCTCCAGACGTCGTACTGCCTGTGGGGATACCTGTATTGCTGTACACAAGACAATTTCCTGACTCAAGGTACGTGACGTGGCTCTACGATCCTGCACGGCCCAGCGAAAAATTATGTCTGTCCTCTCAGGCTAGACGCGTAGGGTCGCCGAGATCTCGCGTGGCGGTGAGTACGGGGCTTCCAAACCCGTATTTGCATGACGGTAACAGGATCCCGAGCAATACGAGTAACAGTGTCGCGGAACGGTTAACAGCGGTACATCTCTTCTCAATTCTATGATTTCACAATCGCATGACTGTAATGGGATACCGAATAACGCGGTCCACACGACGGGAGGCCACAGTCACATTTGCCATTACATAAATGTACTACAGTTTAGAAGAACTTAATGTGGCTTTCTCTTTTATGAATTCCTGTCTTATCAGACCTAACAATATACCCTATGTCACTGAGTATCACACTGCGCTGGATCAATCGTCCTGATGAACAGCTGTGGCAAATCAATAGTCCCATGGTTTTGTTACGCAGCTACTCTATTGGTCATTAAAACTGCATCACCAAAGAGTTAAAAATTACATGAAATGTACGACATGATTGGATACACAAATGATTGGCATTTAAGTGTAACCGCAAAACGAAGGCAGGAGTAACGTCGTCTACACTCTATGTACTGGGTTTTTTAAAATCTTTGCATCAAATGTGCAGGGGCGATAGGTATCGTTGTAGGGAACAAGTTTTGTCAGAGATAAAATGATCGTTGTCGCTTCAGTTACGCTGCCGGTCTGGAACGATAGAGAAGAGATGACTATGAGAAAACCTCAGCCAATCGCCCGCTGACCGACTCCTGTCCAGGACTACAGTGCGACAACTGCGGTCCCTATGTGATCGCGGCTCAGTGGAAGGGTAGCTTGAAGATTAGCGAGTTCTGTAGCAGCATCGACACTAGTTACTTTGCTTGTACAATCTATGTAACATGGAGTTGGGGATTGTTTATACTAAAGAAGATTCGTTATTTCGTATGTAGCCCATTGCTTGCGCCACATCTGTGTAATCGCCAAGTTCAGTATTGTAATCCTTTCCTTTGTAATAAAACTCATTAATACGATTTTTTGAATGTTATCTAGAGATACGAGAAAGCACGTTTCGTAGACACCCCACATTTGACGATTAGGCTGGATTTAACAGCTTTCTCTTGGATTAGTTATATCCATGCGATAGGCAAGGGCATAGGCACTTTGCGGCATGCATATGCCTTGCGTGTTGTATATATTATATAGTTATCTGCTGTGTTTGAAATGGGGTGGGCCCAGTAAAAGTAAATTTTCCGATTCACTTCGAAAATATCTTTCTTCGCTTAGAGATACTCATTCTTAAAGTTTTCTTGCTGAAAATTGATCAATTTAGTGGTTTTCTCCATATTCGCATCCAGTGACGCCTGTCGGCAGAGGACGAGACGGCGATTGGTCAATACCGTTCGGCCTTCCGAGGCCTGTTCAGACGGAGTTTAGCCTTAACTTTAGTTTACTAGATGGCTAGTAGACATTACATATGGTTAGCAGGCCCCGTTAGTTCGGTGGAACCTCATCGTTTTTCACTATCTGAGAACACTACCATCGCAGAGAAGCGTCATTAAAGATTTTTTCTCTAACTAAAGATGTTCGCCGTGATGTGGTCTATCACCCCAAGGCGCTTGGTGGAAACGCATTGAAAAATACTGTATGTGAAAGGATTACATTGTGTTTCTCATTCAGAAATGGCAATTAAATGTTGGTTGTTTGTGAGAAGGTCATTTTTCTCGTCTAAGAGAAACGTCTTCCAGAAATTGTAGAATCGTGGAACATTCGACTATGGAATCAATGTATTCGGAAGGTCCGTACCACTGTTTATCTTTCCACTGAATTGTTACTGTCTTGCGAATACGGGTGTGGAAGGCCCGTACTCATCGCCATGCAGGATCTCGGCGGCCTCACGCATCTAACGCCTGGGTGGGCAGACCTAATTGTTCGGTCGTACAAACACATCACGTACTTTGAGTCAGGAAATGATCTCGTTTACAGCAATACGGGTATCCCCACGGGAAGTATGACGTCTGGAGCGTCACAGAAACTCAGGGAAGTGACCACTGTTGCGGATTCCACTGACGGGCGAGCAGAGAGGGGCCCAACGACAGTGCTCGACACAGGAGTGTGTTCCGGCTCTGTGAAGGTACTCTGTGTAGAGGTTGTGAATAGAACTAACGCTGGCAGACTGCATACATCATCGTGATAAGGGCTCAGCACCTGTCATGGTGGTGTGAGATGCCAACGGGCGCACAACATGATTACCACTGGCTCTCGAACCTGGTAGTTTGCACGATAGGCCTTTCATTTCTGCCGTTTCATTGGCAGTGACTGTGCTCTATATAACCCAAAGAATTAAAAATAATATAATATAAGGAACACGTAGCTGCCAATATATATAGCTTGTTTCCAAAACGCACAAAATTCAGAAAATGGCTGGTAAATATTTTCTTGCAAAAAGACTACAAGGCTAACGAAGCCTCACAGTGGTAAGATACATATTGCTGAGGAATGTGGAATCAGCCAGACGAGTGTCATTCGCATCCTGCATCGACAGAATTTCTATCCCTACCATCAGGCCCTCGACAATTGTGATTTCGAACGTTCGTATAGAATTTTGTCGCTTTGCCCTTGAGCAAATCAGTGACGACCCTACGTTTTTCCAGCGTGTGCTCTTTATTGGTGAAGCAAAGCCTACTAACACGCTAATGTAAATTTGTGTAACATGCACTATTGGACAGCCGAAAATCCACACTGGCTTCGTCAGGTGCAACATCAATGATCGTGGAACGTAGACGTATGGTGCGGCATTATAGGAAATTACACTGTGGGATGTCAATGGCGTTCTAAAAAAGAGGTTCTTCATTCTTACGCACACTTTCTAACATTCTGCCGGTTGTTCTAGAACAGGTACCACTGGATATTCAACAGTGTATGTGGCTGCAACACGACGGCTGTCCATGTTGTAATGCAAATACTGAATTAGAACTTTCCTGGTAGTTGGATAGGACGAATATTGTCGACTGGTTTGCGAGGTTCGCAGTCTAGACTGCTCTCGATTTCTTTTTTTGTGGAGCACTCAAAGACGCCGTCTATGACAAAGCCCAACTATCCCAAACGGTGCGTATCGTCAAATCGCCAGTGCATGCTCTACCATGTCACCCACTGTAATTACATCTGTTCATAGGTCTTTCGAACGGCGGTTGCGAATGCGCCTTTTTTTCCATGGTCAACAGTTTGAACACATGCTTAAATGAAGGATAAAGTTACCTATACTTTTGGAAGACAAAAATGTTATGTGATTCGGGTGGTTATAAAATCGTTGTTAGTAAAGTGTTTATTTCATTTACGTGTGTGCCGGCCGCGATGACCTAAACAACCCAAACAAGTGCCGGCCGGAGTGGCCGAGCGGTTCTAGGCGCTTTAGTCTGGAACCGCACGACCGCTAGGTGGCAGGTTCGAATCCTGCCTCGGGCATGGATGTGTATGATGTCCTTAGGTTAGTTAGGTTTAAGTAGTTCTAAGTTCTAGGGGACTGATGACCTTAGATTTTAAGTCCAATAGTGCTCAGAGCCATTTGAACCATTTACGTGTGTGCGGAACTACACTGCAGTGTCAAATAAGTCGACAGCATGTACTGCACGTATTTGATATACACTACTGGCCATTAAAATTGCTACACCACGAAGATGACGTGTTATAGACGCGAAATTTAACCGACAGGAAGAAGATGCTGTGATATGCAAATGATTAGCTTTTCAGAGCATTCACACAAGGTTGGCACCGGTGCCGACACCTACAACGCGCTGACATGAGGAAAGTTTCCAACCGATTTCTCATACACAAACAGCAGTTGACCGGTTGTCTGGTGAAACGTTGTTGTGATGCCTCGTGTAAGGAGGAGAAATGCGTACCATCACGTTTCCGACTTTGATAAAGGTCGGATTGTAGCCTATCGAGATTGCGGTTTATCGTATCGCGATATTGCTCCTCGCGTTGGTCGAGATCCAAATACTGTTAGCAAAATATGGAAGCGGTGGGTTCAGGAGGGTAGTACGGAAGGCCTTTCTGGATCCCAACGGCCTCGTATCACTAGCAGTCGAGATGACTGGCATCTTATCCGCATCGCTGTAACGGATCGTACAGCCACGTCTCGATCCCTGAGTCAACAGATGGGGACGTTTGCAAGACATCAACCGTCTGCACGAACAGTTCGACGACGTTTGCAGCAGCATGGACTATCAGCTTGGAGACCATGGCAGCGGTTTCCCTTGACGCTGCACCATAGACAGGAGCGGCTGCGAGTGCTGTACTCAACGACGAACCTGGGTGCACGAATGGCAAAACGTCATTTCTTCGGATGAATCCAGGTTCTGTTTACAGCATCATGATAGTCGCATCTGTGTTTGGCGACATCGTGGTGATCGGACATTGTAAGCGTGTATTCGTCATCGCCATACTGGCATATCACCCGGCGTGGTGGTATGGGGTGCCATTGGTTAACGTCTCGGTCACCTCTAGTTCGCACTGACAGCTCTTTGAACAGGGGACGCTACATTCCAGATGTTTTACGACCCGTCGGTCTACCCTTCATTCGATCCCTGCGAAACCCTACATTTCAGCAGGATAATGTATGACCGCATGTTGCAGGTCCTGTACGGGCCATTCTGGATACAGAAAATGTTGTGACAGCTGTCCTGGCCAGCACATTCTCCAGGTCTCTCACCAATTGAAAACGTCTGGTCAATGGTGGCCGGGCAACTGGGTCGTCACAATACGCCAGTCACTACTCTTGATGAACTGTGGTATCGCGTTGAAGCTGCATGGCCAGCTGTACCAATACACGCCATCCAAGCTCTGACTCAATGCCCAGGCGTATCAAGGCCGTTATTACGGCCAGAGGTGGTTGTCCTGGGTACTGATTTCTCTGGATTTATGCACTCAAATTTGCGTGAAAATGTAATCACATGTCAGTTCTTGTATAATATTTTTGTCCAATGGATACCCGTTTATCATCTGCATTTCTTCTTGGTGTAGCAATTTTAATGGCCAGTAGTGTAGCAGTTGCTTTTTGCAGGGTATAAGACACTTTATATTTGACGAATGAACAGTTGTTTTATCTGTCTCAGCTCACGTAAATTTGGGAGGATGCACAAATGCGAAAAAGTTGTCTAAAGCCCTCTGTGATACGCTAGATTCTAGCGTATGTCGTAATTCCATATACAGCATTCGTAGACGAACCTGCATCTAGGTCGTGAGATGGTTCAAGGGGAAATAAAGCTTTGTTCTCGTAGCGTAGGCCTCGCCTGCTAAGCTTGGGTTTTCTTTTTCTTATATTTATGTATTGTGGCAAGAAAAAATATAACCGTTTTAAAGGAAAAGTTTATTTCTGTCCAGATTTACCAAAAGCCAAAGTATTGGGAAAACAGTGACAGAAAAAGAAGTTTAGTGTATGAACAAAGTGAACTGCTTCTGCGAGCAACGTTAATATCTCTCGTTGCGTTTACTAACTAGTCGGCAATTTTCATTATAAATACTGGGTTTTACGGAATTGTCTTTTAACTTGTGGGAAATTAATGTATTAACAATTACGAAAGTCCATTTTAATTTGAAAGAGTCAAAAATATTAACAAAATATTTTGAAAACTGATTTTGGATTCGGTACAGCTTTTCCTGTATAACTATTTGAGTCTGTTTCATAGTGAATACACACAGGCTACGGAATTTTATACCTTACAGTGACAAATTCATTCAAGAACCATATAATAAAAGACTCTACATTCTTATGGTGTTTTCCTTATTGGGTATCAGAGATACCCCCGCCCACGAAGTAATCGCACACACATACGACAACGAAGGGTACGGCACACCTGTCTTTGAGCTCTCCGTGTCATTTTCGAACAAGATAATGCAAGACCGCTTGTTGACCGTATTCAACTGTTTCCCTGGCCAGCATGTGCTTCTGTTATAATAGCTGGTGTAGTTGGTGCATTTCAAGTCTTGATTTAACTTCCAGAGTAGAATTTACGTTTCCACCAAGACAACTTCTTCTCTTCTAGATCCGATACTTGTCTTCTGAATTGATAAGCAACACGAAATGCAATAAATTCTGCAAAACGAAATGAAGTGGCGTTCAGGTAAAGCGAATGGGAATAAACTGGTTTTACGAGGAATCAATTATATTTAATAATGAAATTACATAAGAAAGTATATGAATCCTTAGCAGGCAGCCCCTAACACATGAAGTACTTACTGCATACGAATAGTGAGTTGAGATATGGGTGTTGGAGATACAGGGAAGTCTGATGCATGGAAGCGAGAAATTGGAAGCAAAAAATCTTGAGTATCAAAATGTTTTCAATTTCTTTGAGCATCAAACTTGAACTATTCCGTCTGTTTAGATGAACAATCTTATTCGATGAAGATCAAGAAACAATTCCGCCTCAGCGAAGGTTACGATTAAGAAAGAAGTATCAACTTTTCCTGTTAGAATCTCCACAGCCATCGAAACTTGTGGGTTGTAGCAGTCAAACAAGAAGACTGTGTTATTTCGACAGTAACATCACAGCCTCCTATGTGTGTCGCGAAACTGCAAAGTGTGCACTGTGTGACCGCAGCATAGCTCTAGCAGCTGACGTCACCCTCGATCGGTCTTAGGTCACGTGGTTCAAGGCCTCGGCCCGACCTTTCGGACAAACCGTATGAGCCTGACGGGCCAACTGGATGATTAGCTTCGTGGAAAACTCACTCGAAGCTCACCTGTAGCAGTTCAGGAAACATCAACTCCCCAAATTAAGGCGGATCTTCCGTTCACTGACACTTCCCTATACTATAACTAAATTTGCTGACGGCTTAAGAAGTTTTTTTTTAATCCTTGATGGTGTTCAGAATACAGAGATGATATATCAGGCAATAAAATGGCGTTTACAAACTTTCTAATCGACATTCAATACATTACATTTGTGCACGCGCATACTTTTGTTATTCTTAGCCGATATTTGATCCTTTTTATTTCTCATGAACTTTATTTCCACGCGCATCCTTTACAACATTTACAAGGCTAGGCAGCTAAAATAAACAACAAAAATAAACATACCAGAAAAATAACTAGTCGTCCTTCAGGAGAGACCATAATAGTACGTGTAACACGGCCTCTAACCTTGACAGTCGCCTCAGTTAGGCAAGGAAAGGAGTCCTTAGCTTTCTTCAGTTATGCCAACTTAAGATGAAGCCCCTGACTGATGTTTAGATGCCTAGAGTTACGATACTGCGGGATTTAACTGGTGCGTTTCACCAGCTGTTCCAAACAGTCCCATACAATTCCTTTGGGACTGCCAACTTAAGGTGAAGCCCCTGACTGATGTTTAGATGCCGTAGAGTTACGATACTGCGGGATTTAACTGCTGCGTTTCAACAGCTGTTCCAAACAGTCCCATACAATTCCTTTGGGACTGACATCGGGTATTTTAGCGGGCTATTCGAGGTGCGATAGGTGGCCTCAGTGTTCGTTGAACTACGACGGTATGCTTGCGGCCCTCTGAACACGGCTATTGTCTTGGAAGACAGGAATGGCCACATCAAACTAATCGTAAATATGTAGTAGAAAGGTCATCACTTGGTCACTGAGAATGTGAAGTAAACATACTGGTTCATGTTCACAGTAACCTGAATGACTAGGTCCTAGTCGTTGTACTACAAACACCGTCTAAACATCACATAACCATCTATTACTTAAGCTACACCCTTTGGTCCTCGTTGCACGCGAAGCCTTGTGTCATTTGGGAAGATGCAATCGCAACTTGAGTCAGTTACTATACTGTTTCTGTGTTATTTGCCCATGTAAGCTGCTCAGCTTTGTATACTCGTATATCTGTGAGCAAAGGTCTTTCGCGAAGTATCTGGCTCCAGTTGTCCACTGCGTTCAGTTCCCTTCGTAATGTATCTTTGGAAACTAGGTGACATGGACTTTCATTCGCTTTCACGTTCCTCTTATTTTGCTCAGCATATTATTTTCTAAATTTTACATCTTTATTTCCTAAATTTTACATTTTATTGGAACGCTGTAGCTAGCAGAAGTAATTCCCTCCCTTAAGCAGCACTGCAGAAAACATCAGTAGCGAACGAGAGGCAGTTTCCCACAAAGGCATCGATAAAGGAGGAGCCATAGGGTTCATTAGTGAGTCACTGGAGAGGGAAGAGCTACGAGAGTTGTGAGAAATGATCATGTATGGTGATATGTACGAGGGGAAACTACATATATTTAGGCGCGAAACTCAGAATTTCATATGTTTAATATTAGTTACCGAAGTCCGCTTTTGACGCAGCAAATAGTAATAGTCTAGTCAGGTCTTTTTCTTTCAAGAAAATGATTTTTTTTGCGCAGGTTTGTGACAGGGCCGGAACTAGAACTTTTTTATGAGTACTTACAGTCGCCATTCGTCTTCGAAAACATTAAAAACATTCCGTACCCCCATCTCCACCACAACCCCGCCTTCCTCAACGAACTATCGTAGGGGCGCTGTTGAGCCCATCAATCGGCAATTCCGTTATGTAGAAAACTAGTTATAACAGTAAACTAAAGAACAATGGTAAGTTAAGAACGATGTACAAAGAACTACGACGTTCTGCAAAATATGCAAGAGATTTCTGCTGTGCGCCTATCTCGCCAGTTTACGATAGGATGTACATGGAGCCTGTTCTTCTGTGATAGTCAACGATAGGGGGTCTGAGTCTGTTCTGTGATAGTCGGTTAAACCACGCTCTCGAATTTCATTAACTTTTCGAGATGAACAATTTCCGGCTATTTAATTGTAACTGTTTTACGTGGTTCTCTAATCAATGCTCCGTAATGGCATCGCGGCACTTATTTCACGTAGATAAGCTACCCGCGCTTCCGTGTGTAATCACAGGTCGCCTGCTTGCATTTCCTAAAGAATCCAATGTGCTATAAGATCTGCTTCGAGATTCAACATCAACGAGAGATTCACAAAAAAGAGGAAGGACAAAATCCTGAGTGTTGATTTATTAAGGTAATCCAAGAGAGGGTTAACTTGCGCAGTTTCGAGTGGGAAGGTATGACCATTTTCACTGTGCGTCATATACGCCACTTTCTATGGACTCGTGGTGAAACTGAGCAAATTTTACCGAGCTTTGGTACCACGAGGGGAACCTGCGACTAACAGCAACAATTTCTTTCGGGATTGAAACCCGATTGCATTGCGATGTGTGCGACTAGTCTCCGGTCCACGTCATTTAGCATATTTTTACGACTGCTGTTCATATGGCGAATTACGTGGCTGCGAGTGGTACTCCATTCCTGTAGACAAGTCGGATAGTCCGTGTTTATACACTAGCAGATCGGTCAGTTGCATTCACAGTGTACTTATGCGCCCGTCCAGACACGACAACCCTTTTACGCCATTCTGCCACGTCGCCACGTAAAACCATCTTGCTGTGCTGATTCCATGCAACCGTCTGACGCATATACACCACCGCATTGCTACGACTTACGTCATCGACTGAAGGTTGCCAGATCCGTCTGATATCAGTTCAGAACCAACTACAGCGTCCCGAACGACCACTGAGCTGCTTTAAAGGAATGACTGACGTTTTGTTCGGTAGTTACTTAATTTGCCGAGGCGCGTTATTCCCCTGGTTACAGTGGACAATTCTGCAAACTCTCTGACGTCACAAGTAATTTTAATACTTACAGCGAGCTAATTGTGACACCAACTTTGTTATTTTTAGATGGAATTATATACCTCTTCCCTGTGGGATTGGAAAGGATCTTCGAAGACGACCTCAGCGATATATTAGGGTTGGATAAAAATATGGAAACACCACGAGAAATTAATACTTGAACATAAACTTGCAAGGTGAGCTGCTGACCACGAACGGCAACTTCAAAATATTCTCAATACGCTGCAAGTGTCAGTCGGGTCATAGCCGGCGGTCTGTGTAACTGTGAGGACTTTAATGGTTCAAATGGCTCTGAGCACTATGGGACATAACTTCTGAGGTCATCAGCCCCTAGAACTTATAACTACTTAAACCTAAGGACACCACACACATCCATGCCCGAGGCAGGATTCTAACCTGCGACCGTAGCTGCAGCGCTCTTCCGGACTAAAGCGCCTGCAACCTCTCGGCTTCAACGGCTGGCTGACGTCACAAGTAATTTTAATACTTACAGCGAGCTAATTGTGACATCAACTTTGTTATTTTTAGATGGACTTATATACCTCTTTATGTCGGATGGAAGTGAATTCCAATTTGGGTAATATGTTGGTGCTCTTGTGGTGGGTGACTCGGTAACCACGGTAGCCGAAATGTTTGGTGTATCAAGAGGCCCTATATCGAGGGACAAGTGGACTAGTGGAGAAACACCATCTGCGGAAGAAAGTGTGTGTTGAGCGGTCGTGACGGACGGACATTGAAGAGCGCTGTGACGAAAAACAAGGGAACGGCAGTTGCATAGCTCACTACAGAACTGAATGTCACACTCGCGAACTCTGTCAGCACCAAAACAATACGAAGGAGGCTCCGTGTGCTCGGAACTGTAGGGCCAGCTGGAATTCTGATTCCTCCCATCAGCGATGCAAAGGCCCTTAAAACATGCTGCCGAAGCCATAAAACCTGGGCTATGGAGCAATGATTCTTGTTTCACAGTTTCCAACTTCTCGCCGAGTTTACGTCCCAAGAGAGAAATATGGCGAGGGTTCGGTGATGACTTGGGCAGCCATATTGGGGTATTCCACTGGTCCCATGATTACTCTAGGACGTCGCGACACTGCCAAGGATTGTACGCCCAGTTTGGCTGATCAAGTCCGTCCCATGGTACAATGTTTGTTCCCCAAAGTTGACGCCGTTCACACAGCTCGCATCGTCCACGATTAGTTTTGTGAGGTCCAAAATGAACTGTAGCATTTGCCATAGTGGGATCTTAATATTATCGATCCTTTGTGGTCAGCTTTGCAGAGATTCGTGCGTGACCGCGATCCATCTTCATCACCATTACTTGGACTTTCCACTGTTTCGTGCGCGCAGAGTGGTCGCGCGGTTTGAGGCCACGTGTCACGGATTGAGTGGCCCCTCCCGCGGGAGGTTCGAGTCCTCCCTTGGGCATGTGTTTGTGTGTTGTCATTAGCATAAGTTGGTTGAAGTTAGTTAACGTAGTGTGTAAGTCTAGGGACCAATGACCTCAGCACACACACACACACACACACACACACACACACACGCGCACACACACACTATTTCGCAGGAAGAATGATGTAAGATTCCCTCGATCCCATACAAGACCGACTGTTTGAATGCAACGGATTTCCTACACCGTATTAGGCATGATGATGTCTTGTGATTGTGGTTCTTCTATATTTTTGTCGCTGGCCGCTGTGGTCGAACGGTTCTAGGTGCTTCAGTCCGGAAACATGCGGCTGCTACTGTCACAGCTTCGAATCCTGCCTCGGACATGGATGTGTGTGTTGTCCTTAGGTTAGTTAGGTTTAAGTAGTTCTAAGTCTAGGGGACTGATTACCTGAGATATTAAGTTCCATAGTTCTTAGAGCCATTTGAACCATATTTTTATCGACCGCATGTAACAGTAACAGGATAACAACTTCGCAAACCACTGTTCTTCCATCGAGAGAAGAGGGCCTTCAAGTGCCTACCCCACTGTACCAAATATAAACTTAACAGGTAACACTGGTATCGATTGTATGCTTTCTTATAACTTTAAATCAAATGCTCAAAATGCTGATCTTGGGCACTCATTGTAAGACGATTCCCGACATATAATGCTTCACTTTGAATTTCATATGGACTTAACGCAGCACACGATCTGTATTATTCGGTAATTCATGTCTTCGAGAGGCGCTGCTGTTTTCTTGTAGACCTCTGGCTTCATTTTCCCCAAGGATAAAGGTCTACAGGTTGTAGTGAGCATGTACGACGTTCAGTGTTTCCCGAACGAACGATCTATTGATCAAATGTTCACTTAAGAAGGTCTGTAATTATATGTGCTCAAGTGCCGGATATCTGTCGCTCTTATGCTTTATATACATAAATGATCTATGATCTGATGGACGGGATGAGCAGCGATCGGCGTCTATTTGCTGATAACGCTTTGGTGTAGCGGGGAAGGGGGGGGGGGGGTCGCTGACTTACTCTAGGAGGAGACAAGATAACTTGTAAAAAATTTATTGTTGGTCAGATGAGATGAATGGCAGCTTGCTCTTCATGCACAAAAATTTAAGATGATGCAAATGTATAGGAAAAACAATCCTGTGATGTTGGAATACAGCTTTAGTCGTGTGTTGCTTACACATTCAGGCAGGGTTTCTCAAACTTTGTTCTGTGGAGCACCGGTGTTCTGCGGGAAGTGCACATTGTGAAGATTGAAATGAAGATGGTTTGGGAAAGGTGGTTCATTCGTAATCAAAATCTTGGGCTGAAACGTTACATCATTCGGTACAGGTCCAAAGCTGACATTCCGCAAACAATGCCCAAAAAATTGCAGATTGGTATGGCATCAAATAACGGTGCAACTCTTACAGAGTACTACGCAAAATGAATACTGATCCATAATGCAAGCGAGACGCAATATTCTTGTTTCCATTTGAATAATAAAATAGTTAACTGCAAACTGGAAATAAACGTTAATGGCTCCCGAAGCAACCGCAATCCTTGCACAAATTTTTAGATATTACATTGGGCAAGAGTCTCACCTACAACATCGCATAACCAGTCCAGGGACAACGTGGCACAGAAGCTCTGCGGATCGGCATTGGATGGAGCAACAACAACTCTCTGATGTTTGGGGTTGTGTCTAGTGTACATTCTAGCACAGCACAGTATGGCGTACCACTATTAATTACCAGCCATCATGTCTGTAAACTAGACGCTCAGCTTAAGACAAAAATGAGAATCAGCATAGGCCGCATGAAAACCCATTCATACAGATACAGATTGGCTGCCAATTGAAACATTCCTTTCTCAACTTCGCCGATAGGAGTCTTTGGAACGTAAATACCAGAAGATGAATAGCGTCCATCGATGAAGATATTGCTAGTGTATCCTCAATGAGACTGAGCTCCAACCACCTTAGAATCAGGTTAAGTAAGGATCTGCACTCTACCAATTTTAACGTGCAACATGAGTGGGCAGATGTTTAGAGCAATGTAGTGTCAGAAACTATTAATAATGATACTAAGAAGGTTAATAAACCTGACAATTTTGTTTTGCTGTATATCGTCTAGAAAACTTCCAACAGAATTCTTACAGGCTTTGGCAGTGCTGTGGATTTATGGCTACTCCATGAACGTTGTAGGCCTCTAGTATGCGTGTAGTGGTGCAAACCGAACCATATGCAATGCTCGTAGTTTTCACACAACAAAACTCAAGACTACGGAGTACTGATACAGGACGAGCGAGTGCAACGCTCGTTGCTTTGACACTGAACATCAGGAGAAATTACCTCGTAATGATATAAAACGAGCGAATGCAATGCACATTGATTTGACCAAACAATAACCTGCAGAAACTTAATCATACAGGTACGAGATGTGCAAATGAAATACTCGATTCTTTGACGCAATAATAAGTGAGCTATCCTTGTAGCGGGCCACTGTGCATGAGGACAAATGGGAATGCAACCGGTTATACTTATTTTAAAGGATCGACGAACTAGGACAGGATCTTGAAATGTCAGTCAAAATTGAGACTAACATTTATTTATTTGCTCTAATGATTCACAGCAATCACAGTAAGATTAACAGAGGCTAAATATCTATATTAGAAGATCTACACTCCTGGCATGGTCAGGGATTTTCTCTGATCCGTGGTGACTGGGTGTTGTGTGTTGTCCTTGGGTTAGTTAGGTTTAAGTAGTTCTAAGTTCTAGGGGACTGATGACCATAGATGTTAAGTCCTATAGTGCTCAGAGCCATTTGAACCATTTTTGAAGCTCTACACTGAAGAGCGTACGAAATAGGACCCCGCGAGCACGCTGAAGTTCGCAACATGACATGGCATGAACTCGACTAATGTTTGAAGTAGTGGTCGAAGGAACTGACACAATGAAGCCTGCACGGCTGTCCATAAATTCGAAAGAGTACGAGGGGTAGAGCACAGCACGTTGCAAGGCATCCCAGATATGCTCAATAATGTTCATGTCTGGGGAGTGGCCAGCGGAAGTGTTTAAACTTAGAAGAGCGGTCCTGGAGCCAGTCTGTAGATATTCTGGACAAGTGGGGTGTTACATTGCCCTGCTGGAATCACCCAAGTCCTTTGGAATGCACAATGGACATGAAACATGAATGGATGCAGGTGATTGGACAGGATGCTTACGTACGTGTCACCTGTCAGAGTCGTATATAGACGTATCAGGGATCCGATATAACTTCAACTGCACATGCCCCACACCATTCCAGAGCCTCCGCCAGCTTGAACAGATGGATGGATGGGTATGGTGTTATGGTCGCTCAGCAGTGTAGTCTTTAGCTCCCCCAGCTTGAACAATCCCCTGCTGATATGCAGGAACCACAGATTCATAAGGTTGTCTCCATACGCGTACACGTCCATCCGCTCGATACAATTTGAAATGAGACTCGTCCGATCATGCAACATGTTTCCACTCATAAACAGTCCAATGTCGGTGTTGACGGCCCAACGCGATGCGTAAAGCTTTGTATTGTGCAGTAATCAAGGGTGTACGAGTGGGCCTTCGGCTTCTAAAGTCCATAACGATGATGTTTCGTTGAATGGTTCACACGCTGACACTTGTTGATGACTCAGCACTGAAACTGCAGCAGTTTGCGGAAGGGTTGCAGTTCTGTCACGATGAACGATTCTCTTTAGTTGTCGTTGGTCCCATTCTTGCAGGATCTTTTTTTCCGGCCGCAACCATGTCAGAGTTTTTTTTCGGATTCCTGATATTTATGTTACACTCGCGAAATCGTCGTACGGGAAAACCCCTTCTTCGTCGCTAGCTCTGACATGGTGCGTCCCATCACTTGTGCGCTGACTGTAACACCACGGTCAAACTCACTTATATCTTTACAATCTGTCATTGTAGAAGCAGTAGTCGTCTTATACAGGCGTTGCCGACCACAACGCCGTATTCTGGCTGTTTACATATCTTTGGATTTGAATACACATGCCTGTACCAGTTTTTTTGGCGCTTAAGTGCATCCAATCAAGCTAACAGTGTGGGAGGTACCAAAGAAATTGTGGAATGTTGTATGGAGTTATCACACAGGCTGTGTTTATATGGGCAGCTTGCGAACTCGAGGACAATCTTACGACTTTGAATTGAACCAGAAGCCACAAATATAATTAAAATGAGCAACACAAGTTGCTTGACAAAGTAAACAAGTAACGAGCTGCGCAGAATGTGAATCGGTAGCGCAATTGCACTACTTACATCCACTTAACCAGTTAGCGTGCACCGACCAGCACTCAACGGTGGCCGTAGAAAATGCCGTTCCCCCAGTGGGCTGAAGTGGACTGCGCAGTAACTAAGTTCACAGTCCTGAACTCTCTGTTCTCAAAAACTCTACGTGGAGGGAATGCTGTTGCCAATGTGACGGGCGACAATCGTTGCTATATTCATCAAAAAGGAAGGAAAGCTTATAACTTCCCTGTTTTTGCGTACAGAACGCACATTTTTAACATGGTGTTGGCACTTGATTGGAGCAGTGTCTTCATGATTGGTCAGCGTTCCATGTCGAGAACGGTCTATAGAGCAATGCTATACTACTCGCTCAACCAAATTTTTAGAGCGAACACAATTAATTCTCCCATGCTGGCAAAATGATGCTGCGGAATCTGCCTTTTGAACTCATGCAGAAAAGAAGAAATGTCACCCTCAACTATTCTCGGGCGGCGTAGGGCGGTTATGGTGTTCATTGACCACGGAGGGCGCAGGCACCAACCCAGCTTTCGATAGTCGCAGACCGGGTCGTTTCCCGCGTTCTGCGAACTGAATAATCTCACCAAAGTAGCCCCCACTCGAGGTAATGAGATTCAGCGATAGTCTTTCTGCCAACAATAGAGGATACAAAGGACTTTCCCAGTGGAAAACCACCCGCAGTGCGGGGCGCAGATCTGCTTTCTCAGACACACAGCTCCAACTCACTCGATAACTGCAAAATGGCACAGAAATACGAATACTATCGCACAGCTTTCTTTGTCAGTAGCGTCTCAACCACACTGTAACTGTAGAGCGGAACGCCAGACTATCTTCCATATCACTGAAGAGTGCAAAAAACTAACTTGTGTGTTACAGTGGACGTGTTTAGATTATCCCCAACTGCAATGGAATGTACTGAATAATTAGCTATTAATATATGGTTTACACCTGTATTTTAGCTTTGGATTTCACACCTGCTTGTCGTTTTTCGTTGAAACGTACCTGTAGATGTAGTGTTTAGTCTTTTATGTGTATATATCATACGATAACATCTTTAAAGAGAAAAACGAAACATTCTTAATGGAGAAAGAGTTTCATTTCATCTGTGTTGTATGTGAACATTAAATATGTTTGCTACAAAATCTACTACAGCAAATTTCGATACAATATATCAAGTTTTTGCCATATGAGTAGGTATACATAGACTATCTGTGACAGTTCAAAATATAATGAAGAAAGGATTGTTCATACTTTTGTCCGCTCAGCATGAACACCGTCAGAAACCACAAACATCCAAATGATAGCTCATTTCTAGCTACACGCAAATCAGTTGGTATCTAGTCATTGGACTCGGAAGTTTACAACAATTCGTCCTCGCCTGTCTTGAAGAATGGCAGACATAGCTACATGGAACACAGTATCGTGTATGTACAATTACTCAAAAGAAAGAATAACGTTCGAGTAGACAGCTGACGACGAACATTATATTTATCATCCACTTATTCTAATTGAATGTCATGGTAACGATGGACGAAAGTGGATAGGATAACTGTCTTGTATGCAGACGAAGCATCAAAACGGGCAGACGGGTAGTTTTCTAGCATATCTATGTATGTCTCTCTTGCGATAGTTTTCTCGATGAAAAAGTACAATTCATAAACTTTGTACTCAAAATACTTATATCATACAAGGCAATAATTTTCAGTGTATCAAAGTGACAAGTTTTCCCCACATTTTTAATTTATCTAGTTTATTACAAAACGTTTCAGAGTCTATGACACGTGCTCTGACAGGGTAAAATATACATTAACCATTTTTTCGCTATACTTCAGTTATTGTCTCCACAGATTCGAAAGAAAATGTCGATGGGTACTACCAGAGCAAATCCTGAATAAATGTGAACAATTATGACCCGTATCTGACCTACAGAAAACTTCAGTTTCATACTTAGAAATTTTTGAAGACGCACTTGACATATCAACGAAATATCCACGTAACGTATTGCTGTAATTCAAGGATATTAAAGCAATAATGCTTGAGATCTTACATTTTTTAATTTTAAATAAAATGTAGCAGATCATTAGTAGGTAAAGCACTCAGTAACGGTAAGTTTGTTTTGAACACTTGGCAAGATCATTTGGAGGATTTTAAGCCCTCTCTTCCTCTTACCTCTGAACAGACCCACCCAGAGATTTATAGGGGTACATTCAATTGAATGTGGGTACAACTTGCCGTTGTTTTCATTAACAAATGTTATCAATGAAAAAGATACACAGATAAATGTTATAGGGCTTACCAGGGGTCAAAACCCAGAACCTTCGAATCTGTAGAATGACCGAGTGAAGTGGTGCAGTGGTTAGCATACTGCACTCACATTCGGGAAGGACTGTGATTCAAATCCGCGTCCGGTCATCCAGATTTAGGTTTTCCGAGATTTCGCTAAATTGCTCCACGCAAATGCTAGGACGGTTTCTTTCAAAGGGCGTGGACAATATCCTTCCCCACACTTTTCAGTCCGAGCTTGCACACTGTCTCTAATCACCTCGATGTCGACGGGATCATAAACCTTAATCTCTTCCTATTGAACCACTGAGCCACGAAGTTAGTCATGCTGACATTGTTATGTTAGCATAATAGTAACAAAGGATCGAGCAGTCACATACATTAACACATTACTTTTATCGCTACTGAACATTTCCAGCGTACGTGCCAGTTTTAGATATTGTGACTACCTGAGTACTTGTAACAATTGTATTGCTGTTTATAACTAAAACTTTTCCAAACTGATTTAGCGTTATGCGAACTATGGAGGAATATTCAGTTGTATTTGATGTGCTGATGAAGCATTTTTTACTGAATGCCATTACTGTCCTTCAAAGAAATTTTCAGCTTTCTTAGTCAATTTATTTATGACTGTCTTAACTGGCGCTTGGATGTGTATACTGCTTGACAAAATAAGTTAAGCACCCAGGAGGGGGGGAGCCGGAGCCGGGGGGAGAGGGGGGGGGGGGGAAACTAAATGGAACTTCACGTGCTGAGTGAATAAGTGACGTTGTTTAAGTGATTGAAAACTCTATAAAATGAATTTGGCAGTATGAAACCACTTACCAATATTATGTTGCATCCTCTCTGCCCTAGGTGCATGCATTGATGTGGTTGGGAAGAGTGTCATAAAGCCGTTGTATCCTCTCCTGAGGCAAGTTAGCTCACAGCTGTTGTGACGGTCCTTGGTATTGTGTGTACAGGTACTGGAACAGAACTGACATCCGAGCTGCTCCCACACATGATCGATGGTGGACAGGTCTGATAACCTTGCTCACCACGGGAGTATCTCAACATCACGCAGACAGTTCATAGAGACACGCGTCGTGTGTGCAAAAGCATTATCGTGTTGAAAAATGGCACCGCGATACCGTCACGCTAGATGTATCACTTGAGGACACAGGATGTCCATGATGTACCATTGTGCCATCAGAGTCCTCTTTGTCACTACCAGCTTTGATCTGAAGTATACCATGACGCCAGGAGTAACACCGCTTTGCCTCTCCAAACCATTGGGAGTATCGGAACTCACCTCAGGCTGCCGCCGTACTTGCCAACGGTGGTCGTCCAGGGCTGTGCAGAACTGCGTGCCATTCGCCATTTTTAAGGTACAAAGTACTCAAAAGTTTTAATCTTTCTGTATTAAGTAATGCTGAAATTATGTTTCTGTCTTTTGAGGCTTTCAACAAATACAATTTCAAAATCTACTCCTATATGTTTAATACTGACATTACCTTAACGATTATAAGATCCGCAAAACAAGCTTCGAACATCTCCCAACATGCAGCATCCTACTTGCAGTGCAGCAGATACTAACTGCAGCACACGTCACCGGTTGAACATGTATGGGGAGTGACCTCCGTCCTCCATCAATTAGAATTAATGAACTGCGAGCTTACGGAGATGTACTCTCAGCGGGAATGCCCCAGAGACAGTGCCAACACCTCTTCGTCTTGATGTCATGACAGAAAATTATTCTCACTGTTCCTTTCCGTGGTCTCGTAAAATCGATGCTGTGAAAAAAAGGAAAAAGAATGAAGTATTACTTATTATTTCTTTCTTTTCTTTAGTTTCTCCTCGGTTATTCGATAATGTGATAACGTATAATAAAAGAAAATAATTTCATGCATAAGAAAAGGAACCTACCTAATGAAAGGCAATATTTTTTAAATACGCAAAGAATCTGTTTGAGACGTCGATACTTCCGGAAATCGAGTAGATGGTGAACGTTAAGCTACTGGGAAAAAGGCGAAGGAAGAGTTGCCTTTTGCCATCATCTTGTTAACTTGTCTCTTGTTCTTGGGAACTCAAACTCGGCAGTTTTGAGTTGTGTGGTTCTTAAATGTTTGCTGGACACATTCTGTTTGTATCTGTATACTGTGTCGACTTCATCATCGATTCCAGCTACCACTTTGTCTCCTAATCATCTTTTAATTTATGATGTGATTTACGTGGGTTTCAGGGGAAAAAACAGACGAGGCTGGTGGCGTGTTGTTCGGACAGTTACTTTTCCATTAAGAGCTGCAACCCTCTGAGATATTTAATCCGATTTCTTCCTGTAGTGCGCTATAGTTAATAGCAAGAATTATGATGATTTGATCATTTTCTATTTTCGAGCATCGACTTTCGTCAGCAAAATCAAGGGCTTGATATTACTCAAATGACTGCAAAAAAATACAAGGATAGGCTACAATAAGGTAAACTAGTTATCAGAATCATAGAAACTTCGCTATGATGCACTGCAGCGTGTCATTTATGCACAAACTAACTATCCTCAATTTGGGCTGTCTCCATGTCGCGTTTGCCATTCTACACTGAATTGCAGCATTTTAGATTGTTAAATTAATGACGCTTTTTAAGATATGTATACAATAATCCTCTGATTGCGAGGCAGGAGGTAACTGAACTCCGTCCGACGAGACCGTGAAGGCCAAACTGTAGCGACCGGCCGTCGTGTCATCCTCAGCCACAGGCATTACTGGATGCGGACATGGAGGGGCTTGTGGTCAGCACACCGCTGTCCCGGCAGTGTGTCAGTTTATCGAGACTGCAGCCGCTACTTCTCAATCAAGTAGCTCCTCAGTTTGACTCACACGGGCTAAGAAGTAAATCGGCCGTGTTCTTTTTAAAGGACACATTCCTGTATTCTCCTTGACCCGTCTGAGGTTATCACGAAAACCGTAAATCTGAATGGGTTTGTAAACCGTAGTCCTCCCAAATACGAGCCCAATGTATAAATAACTGTGCCATCCAGCTCTGAGTGAATACTGTGATTGCACTGCATTGAATACGTTTCTATATATTGTTGTTCTCAACTTGTAAGTAAAGATAGGCGTGGAGTAAAAAAAGTGAGACTGTTTTCAAAGCAAGCACGGATTTGTAGTATGTGCTGTTTGTGGGTTCTGAATGAAAGTTATCAATGAAAGTTGGCTAGATGTTTTTCGAGTGCATGTAGTGTAGCAGTGTTCAATATTATGGCCTCCGAGCTGAAACGAAACTCTCCGGTTCCATGTCTGCACAGGGTGATTCAAAACGGAAGAACAGATTTCAGTTGTTCATTACAGACAAATTATTAAAGGAAGAAACAAATTGCCCATGTCACTGGATAGAGGGATGCCTAAAGACTTATGTTCGCACAGGCACTATACCATGCACTCAACATGAGCACCATGCGTTGCTCGAGAAACAACCAAACAGTAGTCCATTACATTCCACACACGAATCAACAGGTCGCTGTTTATTGAGTCGACAGCTTCAGTAATTCAAAAATGGTTCAAATGGCTCTGAGCACTATGCGACTTAACTTCTGAGGTCATCAGTCCCCTAAACTAACTAACCAACCTAAGGACACCACACACATCCATGCCCGAGGCAAAATTCGAACCTGCGACCGTAGCGGTCTCGCGGTTCCAGACTGAAGCGCCTAGAACCGTACGGCTACCTCGGCCGGCTCAATAATTCGATTTCTCAGCTCTTGAAGAGTAGCTGCCGTAGATGGGATAAAGAATCTGTCTCTTATGTATCGCCGACCGCTGTGGCCGAGCGGTTATAGGTGCTTCAGTCTGGCACCGCGTGACTGCTACAGTGTGTGTGATGTCCTTAGGTTAGTTAGGTTTAAGTTCTAGGGGACTGATGACCTCTAATCTTAAGTCCCATAGTACTCAGAGCCATTTGAACCATTTTCTTATGTATCACCTGAGAAAAAAAATCGCAAGATGTGAGGTATGATGACCTGGGAGGTTAAAAGCAATGAACAAGATCTTGCTGTCCACATCTTCCTATCCAAAGTTATGGGATGGTGTTGTTAAGATAATGCCTCATCTCGAGGTGAAAGTGAGGCGAGGCGCCGTCATCCATAAAAATTAAATCATTTCAATCTTTGTCAAGTTCATGAAACAACCATCATTTCAGATGTCTAGGTATGAGATTCTGTCGCAGTTTCCTTTGCAAAAAAAGTCCATAAACTTTTGGAACAGAGACGTCACAATTACAATCAGTTTCGGTGAGTCTTTTTCACGTACGACGATTACGCCGGAGTTTGTGACCGCCACATTTTTACATTAAGGCGGTTTACTTTACCCGATGGAAGGAAACGTCGGTTCATTCGAAAGGGTGATTCGTTCGAAAAAATTGTCCTTTCCAATATAATGGAGAATTAAAACGAAAACTTTGTGTCTTCTGTTATGGTTGCCGGGACGCAGTTGCTGCAACTAATAAGACTTCATACGCAGCCTTGTTTCAGAACATGACGCATCGTTGTTAGAAGAAATTAAAGTTCCTGGCCTGCAAGTTTTATGGACTTTCGAGAGCTCCATGTGGACGCATCTCAGACGCGCTCGACATTTTCATCGGGTGTGCATGGCCGAACAGTGTTCTTCCCTTTGCACATGCGACCAACTTCCAAGAATTTTGTATATCAATCATAAGTCTGCTTCTGCAGAGGCGGATTTTTTAATTGAATCGTCGCTGGAATGCACGTTGCACTTGAACAATGGTTTGACTCTTCGTAAATTCCAACACACAAAATGATTTCTTTTTTCGTGTAGATGCCATGTTGTTACAATGACACAACAGCGCAGCTGTGTCAGAACTTTGAACCTTCCTCAAACCAGTAACATGCACAATGTGTTTCTATCTTTTATAGTTTGTCTGTAATAAACAATAGCAATCCGTTCTTTATTTCTAAATCAGCCACTGTAAACAGTCTACTGTATGGTCACATATTAAATTTCGTTCCTCCACTTTCCTCATTCCAAAACTTGTAATTTTTATGTGCTGTCTTAGATAGAGAGTACCAGTAACCAAAATCATGACGAAATAGAGAGTCTAAGAGGTCGATGATTATCTATTGCAGTCACTGAGCTAACGACATTCGACTTCATTGTACCTGCTGCTAATCATATGATGTTTTCAATTGCTATTTTGTTATATAACTTTTGTTTCTTGGTTCACTGTTTGCTACTCAATCTCCAGTGGGACCTGCCACTTTATTGGAAGAGATCCATTCCATAAGTGTGTCCTATGTGTAGAGGTTTTCTTTAGTTGTAATTACTTTTGAGTACTCTTGCTTAGAACTCTTCATGTTATATCTGTTGTATATAAAAGATAGCGGATTTATGCATATATGTCTGAGATGTCCTCCAAAACCACTGAATCGATTGCAGCCAAATATGGCACAGAAAAAGCTGGCCTCATGAATATCAGTACTGTGCAGTTTACTGCGTCCTAGCTCTTACAGGAGCGGAGATACAGGCAAAAGATTTTTTTCCAATCCCTGGCATTTAGGCTGCCCTGCTCGACGAGCCTGTTGTGTGGGAACAGTATTGTCCTGCCGAATCAACCTGCTTTGCAAGGCAGCCATGTTGTGTTGGAGTAGTAATGCCCTGCTTTCTCTAGCTGCTTTGTATGGCGTTCTGTATGTCAGGGCAAATAAATCTTTTTCAAGTCCTTGATTTATAGTCTATCCTACTTGTCAGATATGATGTGTGAGTAGTATTGGCATGCCTTATTGAACTGGGCAGAACAGGGGGTGGATGAAATGAAAAGAGAGAGGAGGAGAGGGAAATGCATAAGGCAGGTGGAAGATGTAGAGGGGTGGTGGGCAGGTGGAAAAATAAGAGGGAGAAGTGAAAATAGAAAGAGCGAGGGGGATTTAGATACACTCAGGGTTGGGTGGGGAGGAGGAAGATATGAACAAAAAGAGAGGCAAGAGATGAAGAGACAGAGAGAGTGGAGAGGAAGAGATAGACTACCTATTTTACATAACAAAAAACCAAAATGTCGAAACCTGGCTTACTATATGTACTTTTGTCATTAGCCCATCATCATAAACTAATCGCACATCCATCTTTCATTTCACAAGGTTGTGACTGATTTCTGTACATACACACAACTTAATGTAAGAAATATTTCTAAAATATGTCAACCAGCTATTAGTAAATAAAATATATGGCTCGCCTCTGTGACTGAGAAGGAAGCACCTCTGACTTCCACAATTAGGACACTGATTTAATCTTATTTATCACAACAGATTTATAGGAGGCAAAGTACCATTCTAAAGCAACCATGCAGATGATATGGCATGGAGCAGGGATGTACACAGATAAGTTCTACAACCACTTCTGTAGTGCAAGTGGTGAAAGTAAACATCAGCTTGGAGTTAGTTTTATGGTAGAACGAGAACAAAAATAATGGCTATGAATGAAAGATTATGCCAGATAAGAATAAAAGGAAATTTTCACAACCTAACATGCGTCTCACATCGTGCACCTTCGGAGGACGAAGATGCCAATGGAAAAAAGACAGTTTATACAAAGACCTAGAATCAACGAATGCAGATGCACAATTGTACAACGTGAAAATGTTCCTAGGGGACGACAGTGCCAAGAGTCCTTTCTGAGACTCTACATTGGCTTCCATAGTGTTTTCCTTCGCAAAAATATTTATAAGATAAATTGGAAATCATCCGAATCAAAATAAACAGAACCAAACAGACCATATATTAGTGGAAGCCAGACAAAGAAGCGTTATTAAGAATGTAAAGTCTCAAAGAGGTACAGAAATAGGATCAGACTACTAACTTGTGCTAATAAATATTCATGAAAGGACAGAATGCAGAAACTGCAGGAGAGGAAATGCAGAACGGAAAATAAACGCGGATCTACTGAAAGAGGACAAATTAAGGTCAGATATGAAGTTAAAATTCAAAACAGGTTTGCTGCCTTGGAAGAAGAGGGAGATGATATAGACAAGTAATGGCTGAAGCTCAAGATCGAAGTCAAACACGCCATAGATGAAGTGATGAAACCATTGGAGAGAAGGAGGAGGAGCGAAGATGGTTTAACGATAAGTGTAGACATGCATACAACAAGAGAAAAGTGATTGAAATGTTATGGTTGACAAACGAACGAGATGAAAGAATATGGTTGGGATACATGGAGGCAGTTAGAGAAGCATGGGAAGTCCTCCGAACTGAAAAACAGGAGTATATAAAAAAGCAAGATAACACAGGCAGAAAAGGATCGAACAATAGGCAATGAAAAAGACTTCCGCAGAACACTCAGGTTCCTCAAGAAAAGAATAACGCAAGGATTAAAGTGATCAAACGTTATGCAGGACAAATGATAACGGATGAAACGAAAGCTGTGGAGGAGTGGATAAACTATTTCGAAAATCTTCTGAATGTGGACGACACCATCAGCAGATCTGCGACAGTAACATCAGAAGAAGAAGAAGAATTGCACAAAGAAGATAAAGTAACAATACCAACAGCGGAGAATGAACTGCCGAGCATGGAAGCCTCAGGAGAAACTATTAAAATGCTGAAGAGAGGAAAGACACCAGGAATAGATGACGTACCGGCAGAGATGTTGAAAGAGGGAAGAGAAATCCTGCAAGAGAGAGTGCACCAACTAATCAGTTTAATTTGGAGGACAGACAGGTTCCCAGCAGAAGGGAAGTAGTGTGTCATCTGCCCAATACTGAAGAAAGGAGACCCAATAAGATACAGATACAGCAACTTACAAGACCCTGAGCATGATGTTGCTGAAGCGGCTAACACCATACGCCGACAATCTACTTGGATTCTAACAAACAGTGTGCAGAAAGGAAATATCAGCCGTAGACTAACTACATATAATAAGGCAAATGCTATCAAAGTGCTGGGAATTTCACATTGATGTTCACTGTCTTTTTATAGACTTCCAGAAAGAGTAAATTAGTGTGAACAGGCAAGAAAATGGCAAGAACTGGAAAGGGTGTAGGTTCCTAGGAAACTAATAAAAGTAACACAAAGTTGTATACAAGAGACAACACGTGAGGTGAAAGTGAATGAAAACATGTCGGGGAAATTGAAGGTGAAGACTGGAGTGCGACAGGAAGATTGCCTCTCTCACCTTCCGTCTAATCTGGTTCTGGAAAGACCACAGAGAAAAGTAACAGGCCTGGAGACAAGAATACAGCTGTATAGACAGATCAACACTCTGGCCTATCCGGATGATGTTGTTTTAATAACACAGAAAGAACAAAATTTGATTCAGTAGACAGAAGTGTTAATGAAAGAGACAATGAGAGGAGACCTGAGGATGAATAAGGATGAGACCAAATACCTCGTTACGAGCAGAGAGAACGTGACAGATCTTAAGATGTCGATGGTAAAATATTTGAAGAGGTAAAAGAATTCAAATATCTTGGGGTAGTACTCAGTGTAAGCAATCAGGCAGACCAGGAAGTAATGACAAGAATCCAGGCAGAAATAGACCAAGGTTTGCACTCGGGAAGCTCCGTAAGTCCATACTTCTGTCGAGATTCATGAAGATTAGGATCTACAGAACAGTACTGTAACCTGATGTCCTATACGGAGCAGAGACCTGGAATATGATATAAAAAATAGAAAGAAAACTTCTGACATTTGAGATTGCTGTTCTGAGACTGATTTTTCGATCAGTGCAGGATACAGACGATTGGAGAAAAAGGAAAACCAGCGAATTGCAGCGGTTGTACAAGACGCTGGACATTGTGGTTGTGTGTGAGATGGTACGTGATGTGTCAAGAATGCCAGATCACGAGGCAGGTGGTCGGAGAAGACGTCAGAGGCAATAGATTGAGGTGAAGACCACACCTGAGATGGATTGACGGCATCAGGGAGGCTATGTGCGTGGTGGGACTAAATGGACCAAGGGAGATGGAGGAGGCTGATTGATTAGGCCAAAAACTGTTGTTTGTGTGGCCAGTATTGTATATATCAATTTGCAGAAATGAGGTTAGCTCTAGGCTTAACATCAAAAGCATGGGTCACATAGTAGGTAAAGCTAAGGAATTGTGCTGCCTCGGAAGCAAAATAACGCATGACGGACAGGGCAAGTAGGATATAAGAGGCAGACTAGCACAGGCCGTAATGATTTCACTAGTATCAAACATGGGCCTTAATCTCGAGAAACATTTTCTGTGTACATACGTTTGGATCATCATTGCTTGGAAGTGAGTCATGGACTCTGGTAAAACCAGAAAAGAGGAGAATAAAGGGGCTTCGGGTGTGATGTTACAGATTGATACTGAAATTTAAATGGACTCCTAGGGTAAGAAATGAGGAGGTTTTTCGCGGAATCGGAGAGGAAAGGAATGTATACAAACCGCTGTCAACACGTGGGTACAGGATATATATTAAGACATCAGAGAGCAACTTTCATGATGCTAGGAGTCGTAGAGGATGAAAGCTGAATAGAAAGACTGAGACTCGAATGTATCCGACAAACAATTTAAGATGTTGTGTGTAAGTGCTACGCTAAGATGAAGATATTGGCGGAGACGAGTAAATCGTGACTGGCCTCATGAAACCATTCAGAAGTCTGATCACCCCTCTCACGGCCCCTGCCCTCCTCCCCCGTACCCGACCTCTGCCCAACGACAAAAAAGTAAACATAGTAACTAATTGCTGTACGTTCTATAACCTTTAATTAAACACATTCACATAAAACCAATCTGCCAATATGGCACCTTGTTATTCCTTGCATAATGTTGAGAGTAATAAAACCTGTGTTATATAGATGATTTTGTAAAGACATTAACCTCTGAAGCTTAACTAAAGGAGTTGCTTTATGAAGTGTGTCCTAACTACGGCAATTTTTATTTGTTCCTTTGTAATCCCGTAGAGAGCAATCACATCTTGAAGATAACCGTAAAGTACTTAAAAAAATGGAAAAGTCATTTAGTCATTTAGTTAGTGCTTATCATGGTTTCATCGCCGGCCGGTATGGCCGAGAGTTTCTAGGCGCTTCAGTCTGGAACCGCGCGACCGCTACGGTCGCTGGTTCGAATCCTGCCTCGGCCATGGATATATGTGATGTCCTTAGGTTAGTCAGGTTTAAGTAGTTCTAAGTTCTACGGGACTAATGACCTCAGATGTTAAGTGCCATAGTGCTCAGAGACATTTGTACCATTTGAACGGTTTCCTCAGGAATTGTTTTGGAAGCCAGTGAAACATAAATTACGAAGGCAGTTCCTCAATATGAGTTCCACTCCTACGTGTTAAATGGATTGTCGGCATACTAATTGAACTTACCAAGTTGTTCGGTCTCATCTTCGTATAACTAGAGTGATAAATTGATCTGAGAATGAACACAAGCCGGCCGATGTGGCCGAGCGGTTCTAGGCGCTTCAGTCTGGAACCGCGCGACCACTACGGTCGCAGGTTCGAATTCTGCCTCTGGCATGGATGTGTGTGATGTCCTTAGGTTAGTTAGGCTTAAGTAGTTCTACATTCTAGGAGATTGATGACGTCAGATGTTAAATCTATAGTGCTCAGAGCCATTAGAACCATTAGAATGAACACAAACACTTGTTCGTTGCATAAGACTGAATCCGTAGGTGTGTTCCTAACAGGCGATCGAAGCTGCTAATCATCGATTTTAAATATAGGTCGTATGGGCATTTAAACAACAGTTCTATAATAAACGTCTGAAGTCGTGAGTGGTCGAATGTACCTCCTTTTGATGACATGATGACTGGGCACGAGGTGCAGAGAATGAAGCTGGAATGTTTTTCTTCTGTCGGCAGTCTTGCACAAGGAGAAGGAACGCTGAGAAATACCGCGCTGCATTGGTACACGACTACGCCAACTTGGTGAGCAATCTCTATTCAGCCGTCGTGCTGGCTCTATCAGCGTGCAGAGACGCGCAGCGGCAATCGACTATCCAAATGTCGTACACGTCATCTGTGGCTTCCTGGACAAGGTTTTTCACTTGCGCTTTCTGTGCCAAGGGGTTTTGCTTTAAGGAGTAAGACAGACAGGAAGGAAAGAGGACAATACTCATACAATCATATGGCTTCTTTGGTTAATCTCTACATTTATAGTACATACATGTATAGGTGTACGTATGAGATGTCTATATGCATATTTCATCATAAATCTGAAACACCTGCAGCAGTTTAAACCCACCCAAATAGATGTATGACTTACTGACTGAAAATACGTCAAGGAGTGGAAGGTAGGATGAGTTATGGGATAAGCGTTGGCGAAAAACAGGTGACATGAAATGAAAATACAAGCAAACACAGTTAGCGAGTAGTTCGAGTAGTTTTAACCTGGTCAACATATGATTTACTCTCTGGAAAAAGTACTGTAGTAGTAAAGAAACACCACTACACTCCTACGGGTACGGCTGAGAACGACATATAAGAATAATCGAAAATGAGCGATATGAATGACGAATCTATAGCTTTAGTGACAATTACAGTGACATTTAAGTACAAGTTTAGTCGAATAGAGCCAACAGAACTCTGCAGGAGGTACTTGAAATTTTTAGGAACTATACAAGGCCGCGAAATGTAGTTGTCACTAAATTTTGCAGTTCTCAGTGACAGTTTCCTGTAGTTCATAACGAGGTCTCGATTAAAATCTAAGGTGAAGTACGACTGACGCCATTTTCTGTCGCATTATATGGCCCAAATCTGTATTGCATTAAACAACATACTGTTAATAAAAGCCGGCCGAGGTGGTCTCGCGGTTCTAGGCGCGCAGTCCGGAACCGTGCGACTGCTACGGTCGCAGGTTCGAATCCTGCCTCGGGCATGGGTGTGTGTGATGTTCTTAGGTTAGTTAGGTTTAAGTAGTTCTAAGTTCTAGGGGACTGATGACCATAGCAGTTGAGTCCCATAGTGCTCAGAGCCATTTGAACCATTTTTTTGTTAATAAAAATATTTCGTACTTACGAAATGTTATCATGTGGTTGTCCTAAGGGGACGTTTCAAGCGATGCTGAATCGATTGTTTTTAAATATTCCGTATCTGACTTCTCTGTAATGTAGTCTTCCAGTGACAACTCTGTTTTGTCAAATGGATATGGTCACCATTATGAGACGTTCAATTAGTCTTTTTCTCACTGGTGGTTGACGACAGGTTGTAACGACTGTAGCTTTTAAACTTGTCTTCCGCAAGTGGGTTTGGATCTAGAACTCTGAGAACAGCGATCCTGCCAGTTTTTGTGAACTGAGTGGGCATTCTGTTGTTCTACTATTGACGCAAGCAGGCGAATGCAGCATTTATTGCATTATTTGCGATATATAATATAATTAGACAGGGTGAGTCATTAACTGTTGCCACTTAGAATAACTCCGAAAGAATGATAGTAGCTGAAAAGGATGTGGGACAAATGTTGCCCATGGACAACGGAGGCCATAATATGACTTTGGTTTTTTGTTGCTAGGTGGGGTCGCGTCAGAGATATGAAGGTCAACTTTGTTTTTTTAAATGGGATGCTACAGTTTGGTACATATTTTCTGATAGCGGCTATCAAGACGAATCCAATGATGTGCAACAGTGAGGTCTTTGAAGGTCAACGAAGGTCACAAAGGTGGCTTGAGCGTCCATTTACAGAAGGTGTTCGAAGTGATGACCACTGGTATCAATGCAGTGCTGCAATTTTCGTATCACGGATTGACTGGTATTCCTTATCACATCGGCACTTATCGAAGCACATGCTCTGACAATTCTCTCTCGTATATCGTGCCAATAGTAAATATTCGCCGAATACGACGTATCCATCTGATATACCATTGACATGTAAACACCATTCGACGGTTTCGCAATACAACACTAATAGGAACGGTAAGACTAATATCGTCGAATCAAGTGAATGTCAATGATATATTCCTTCGAAGAACAAGTCGATATGCGTCTCATTTATGGAGAATGCCAACAAAATTCAGGGAGACCTAGAGACTTATACGCTGAAAGATATCCTCAACGTACTCACCGCACACGTCGTGCATTTAAATATATGTTTGGTAAATAGAGAACAGCTGGATCTTTAACGCATTGGAAACATATCCGGCAAAGGAAAGTTACTAACGCGGAAACGGAAATTGGTACTCTTGCCACTGTGGTTCGAGATCCTTGTGTTAGTTCGCGTCAAATCGAAAGGGAATCTGGCATGAGCCAGAGTAGTGTTACGCGTGTTCTGCATCGCCATAAACATCATTGTATTCTGCCGATGGGTTCAACTTCAGATTCAGAGGGACGACATATTTATTAATTTGATTTTATTTACTGACGAGGCTAAGTTCACGAATCATGGAAATGTTAATTTGCATACCATGCATTATGCATTATTGGGCAACAGAAAATCCATTTTGGCTGTGGCAAGTTGCACACCAAACACCGTGGTCGGTGAATGTATGGTGTGGGATTCTGGAGGACAGAATTATAGGCTCCTATTTCATCGAAGGAAATCTTAATAGTAGGAAGTACACCACATTCCTGCAACAAACATTAGGTCTGTTATTGGAAGAAATACCTTTAGTAACAAGGAATTGAATGTGGTATCAATACAATGGGTGTCCGGCAAATTTTTCGCTGATGGCAAGAAATGAGTTGCAGAGACAATTCCCATATCGTTGGATTGGACGCAGATGAGATGGGTCGTGGCCGGCTCGTTCGCCAGACTTGAAACCTCTGGTTTTTTTCTTGTGGGCACTCGTAAAAGATATTGTATATAAAGACGTTCCAACTACACCTGAAAATATGCGAGAGAAAATTGTCAGAGCATGTCCTTCGATAAGTGCCGATGTGATAAGGAATAACACTCAATCAACGATAAGAAGACTGCAGCTCTGGACTTATACCAATGATCATCACTTCGAACACCTTCTGTAAATGGACGTTCATGCCACATTTGTGACCTTCGTTGACCTTTAAAGACCTTAATGTTACACATAATTGAATTCGTCTCGACAGTCGCTATCAGAAAATAAGTACCAAACTATAGCATCTCATTCAAAAAAAAAGAAAAAGAAGTTGACCTTCATACCTCTGAAGCGACCCCACCTAGAAACAAAAAACCATCATATTATGGCCCCCGTTGTCCCATGCAACTTTTGTCCCACAAACTTTTCAGCTCCTGTCATACTTTGGGAGTAATTCTTGGTGGCAATAGTTAGTGAGTCACCCTGTATATCATTAATCGATTCTTTTTGAAGGTATGTGTAACATGCAAAAATGGAAAAGCATATCGATCGTACAAATTATCATGAAATATCAGTGAATTGTTACTTTTAGTCTCTGAAACGGTTTTCGATCCACGCACTGCAGAATCTTTAAACCATGTAAATCAGAGCCTAATTTCTGAAAAAAATAAACTAATACACGGATTAGTGACAGAGTTGACTCCAGTAATAACATTGAAATCGTAAATACTTTCACTTCCCAAGACTATTTATGAAATTATTTCAAGATATATCACAATATGGCGGCAACATGCCTCTATTATCCCTACAACCATCAGCGTTACTACCAGTCCACGTAATTTTAAAACTCGTTGGAAACTCTCTATATCAGCGATTCTCAATAAGCAAGTACTCTATTGATTATTTACGTAATACTATATCTTTCACAATTTTTACTCTATAAACGTCCCTGCAGTATCAACCTGAAGATTCCGTGATGTGTCCTGTTAACGCATCCCTTCTTTTGGTTGAGTTCTGCCACAAATTTGTCTTCTCCAAAATTCGATTTATTTCCTCCTCATTAGTTATCCAGTCTTCAACATTGTTCTAAGCACTGGTTCCCAACCTGTGGGTAATTACATGTGTAATACTCCCTGATTCAAAAGACTGCTTATTAAATTTCGGTGTTTCCCTAGAATAATTGCTCAACAAAGAGCTTACAAGTTGTGAGGCTCCACATGATGGAAGATCACGTAGTATAAGTTATTAATAGCTATTAGAATGGTACCTGTGTTAAACTTAACCATTTTGACTTCTACTAAAGTTTAATCGATTATTGTGCTCAGCTAGGTCCCTGTTTGGATTTCAACGAGTGTGTGAATTAAACGAAGCTGAAGAAGAGGTATCTCTTTCTTTTACCTATAAACTAGCCTTGTCCTCGCAGCTTCGCCCACATATGTGTTTGTCACACGTATTGAACACTCCTCCTCTTCCTTCTCCTCTTTGTGTCCACCTCTTCCTCCCTCTGTCTGTCCATCTCATCATTCCAACTTCTGTTTCCTCCTCCATAGAAACACTCTCTCTCTTCAGCTACTCCTCCCTATCTCTTTCTCCATTTCCTCCATCCCCTCTCTCTGGCCATATCTTCTGCCCCCTCCCTCCACCACCCCCCTTTTACTGCCTGCCTCAAGCATCTCCCCCTCCTCTTCCCTCTCTCTGTCCATTTCCTCCACCACCTCACTCTCTCAGTCCCCTCCTCTATCCCTCTCAACCTGTCCTCAGCCATGCTCATTGACACATTTAGCACCAGCAATACAATTTAATAAAGCAGGTCAGCATTACATCTACAATATACCTGTCAAACAGGACAGGCTGCAAATCAGGGGCTTGAAAATTACTTATTTGCCCCTAATGTACAGATCGCCATGTAAAGCAGGTCGATAAAGCAAGGTGAAGCTATTCTAACACATCATGTCTGTCATGCAAGGTGCACTACATGTCAAGGCCTCGAAAACCGTTTCTTCTCCTGATATGTAGGCTGCTCTGCGAAGGAGCTTGATTTGGCAGGCCAATCTGTTTCCACAGAACATGACTGTCCTGCAGGGCAGCCTTTTTGCCAAGGGCTAGGAAAAACGTTTTTATTACCCTATCTCCACTCCTGTTGGAGCTAGGAAGCTATAAACCCCATATAGCTGATACTCATGAGGACTGCGTTTCTGTGCCAAATTTAGTTGAAATCGATCCCTAAACACACACACACACACACACACACACACACACATACATACATGTGCAAACACTACTTTACACAAAGGATTAAGATTATACCTTAATTTTCTTTTTGCATCTCTTGGGAAGTGAGAACCTTTGTCTAAACAGATTATCTGCTAAAATTGGAAATACGTTCTTCAGAAATCTTCAGAGTAACTTACTCAGCCAATGATAATTAATATCCGCACTCTTCATCACAGCTTTTACTTCCAAAAGCTATCTTTTATTCTGGAATCATCGAATGGCCAAGCTCCATTTGTTGACATTGTTTTACAGCAATATGTGTTAAGCGAATTTTATAGTGCAAATTTGTAATTCTGTCTACCACGCAGCGAGATGTAAACCTTTCATTTTGGTATCACTTCGGCAGCTTACATGTCAGTAGGTATTCGTATATACAGGCTCGTTTGTCTGATTTGGCATCACGAGACAGGAGGACCCTATTTGAAAAATGTGTATTTACGATGGTCACTTGAAACAGGATAACGGATGTTGGTAGCCAGTGACACTAACCATTAGACGGAAGAGGCGTGCAATGTATTTATTGTTAATAAAAACAGAACATTCACCAGAAGGTTGGTATGAAAACCGCACTAGTTTGCTATACCTAGTCGTTCGTCCTTGTCTCCATTCGAAGTGTGAACGGACTTACTCAGACAGCTATAGGATGATCTGAAGTGTAACACCAAACCCGAATCTGCTGTGAAACGAGGCTTTTTATCTCATCGGTAAATTCTATTCTGTTGGTGGAATCACGTTAAAATCTGCAGAATCTTGGCTTACTGTGCTGAAACTTTCAAGCGAACAGATGTTCTGGAGGTTTACTGTGGCCACAGGCAAGTGAAGATTAGAAGCTTTTGGAATGTGTTGCTGTAGAACAGTGAGCGCCAACCTTTCTGAGACCGTAACCCATGATTGTAATCAGGTATTAGATAGTACCACCCATCTCCCATCATTAACATTTTCGCCTAACTTTAGACTTGAGATTTTTAGACTTTAACTTTTAGGCTTTAGAATGAAAAGAATTTTCTTTGAACAATTTTTTGAAACGACACAAGAGAAATGACATTTAGTGTTCGTAAGTGTCTGTGATTCAGTTGGTTCTGCTTATTTCTAACAACATGTATTTCATGGAATGTAAAGCAATTCTCAGTGCATCGTAAGTGCTACCTACAAACTCCTTCCCATAAAAGAAAGCTTATTATCCACATTTAGGGTAGACACTTTATACAAAATGTGTTTCCTCCACACCACTCCTCACTCCAGTGACAGTTGCTTCACCCACACCACGCAGTACCCTCCCTCAATTAAAATCAGCCAAGTTAAAATGTATTCACCTTTACACACTGTTTGCAAGTCACTTGATTGTTGAACTTCTTATTTTCAGAACTCTCAGTAACTGGAAGACTTCAAGTTGCGAAAGCTTTCTGTCTGGCAGCAGCTAATAATAATAATAATAATAATAATATACATTATAGGTCTTACAGATGTGTAGCAGCTATTATTACATACTTGTTATTGAGATGTGCTGTCAATTTGTTCGCTTATTGTTGCGAAGGGAATAATCAAGCAATTTTTGTTCTGTTGTTATAGCTAGGAGAAAGCAAATTCATATACTAGTTTTACTGTCATAGATGCATGGTAAAACGTACGAAGTACGTGTGTAGTGAGTCTACTGTGTGAGGAAGTTGTTCATACAATAGTTTCAGAAACTGTAACCCCTACCACACTGTATTACAAGTTGATGCTAGTGTTTGAAAAAAAAATGTAATTATCAGTGACGTATTTAATCAGTCATTATTACACTCTCATGGAAGAGTGATTATAGTGATGAGTTTTTTTAATGATATACTATCGTGTGTAAAAGCACAACTGAAGTTGTTGCTTTCACCCCTCAGAAAATTTCATTTTTCAGTGGGTAATTACCCACAGGTTGGGAATCAGTGCTTAGAAGAATGTTAAAGATTAGGTAGGTAGACAGGGTAACTAATGAGGAGGAAGTAAAGCTAATTTGGGAGAAGACAAATTTGTAGCAGAACTCGATTAAATGAAAGGATGCGTTAACAGGACATATCAAGGAATCATCAGCTGATTACTATAGGGAAGTGTTGAGGGTAAAAAGTGTGAAAGATATAGTATTACGTAAATGATCAATAGGGTACTAACACTAATCGTTGTAGGTATAATAGAGGCATACTGCCGCCATCTTGTGATGTGGCTTGAAATAATTATATAAATAATAGTGAGGGGTGAAAGTATTTACGATTTCAGTGTTATTACTAGAGTAAACTTCGTCACTGATGCGTGTATTAGTTCCTTTTTTCAGAAATTAGACTCTAATTTTCACGGTTTAAAGATAGTGCAGTGCATAGATCAAAACCTGTTTCAGAGACTAAAATTAACAATTCACTGATATTTCAATAATAATCTGCGCTATCAATATGCTTTACCATTTCTGTATATTACACGCACAGTATATTAAAAAAACAATCGATTCATGATATGTAACAACATTATATATAAGAATTTATATCGTATTATGAGTACGACCAAAACTTAACCACGTAACCAGGTTCAAATGACTGTAGGTGTACAGAGGTTGGCACGGGATAGAATAACGGGAGGAGCTGCATCGAACCAATCTTCAGGCTGAAGACCATCAAAACACGCACAACCAAGGATGTCGCAAAAATCTTATTTGTTTTGTCGAACTTCCTTTCATTTTTTTAAAGCCTGGAGCAGTTTCGGGGCACCGATTCCCATCTTCAGATAGGTGCCTCGTACCAAACTGTTATGTGTGATAAGGCACAAAAACATTCTTTGCTCGTGATTTGTTCCAGTTTTCGAAAAAGTAATTTTGAAAGTTCTTGAAGGCTACAGTAGGCAGTTTAGTTGCAGAGGTGCTGATAAACCTAAAAAACGGCAATGACAGAAGTTGGACAGACAGACAGATATAGATGCGGAGCAAACTTTAGTACCAGAAGAATTCAGCTGATGAGAAGGTACAAAAATCCTGAGGGTAGGAAAAGAATACACTAATATGAAGTAAAATCCATCTTGTTTCAACCAGCGCGCCATGCCACGCCCCGTTTTCTACCCAACTCTGTCCTTGTCTGCGATATTTCGTTATTTCCTGCTATCACAGAAGAAGAAATAAATTAAGTAGGCACTGCAGGGAAGCTAAGGCGAAATGGCTACAGGAGAAATGTGTATAAATCAAAAGAGAAATGGCCATCGGAAAGACAGATTCGGCATATAGGAAAATCAGAACAATCGTCGGTGAAATTCGAAGCAAAGGAGGCAACTTTAAGCCTGCAAGAGCTATTCGGTCCACTCCTAAACACAGGGGAGAAAGGGGACAGGTCGAAAGAGTAAATAAATTGATGGCTTCTACGGAGGGGGGGGGGGGGGGGTAGGGGGGTAGGAACCTTATCTCACGACGTGACTGAAGCAGAAATGGAAGTGGATATAGGGGATTCAGTATTAAAGTCAGAGTTTAACAGAGCTTTAAAAAACTTAATGATAAACAAAGTGGAAGGCATGGATTTCTTCTGAATTTCTTAGATCACTGCAGGATGTGACGAACGACTGTTCAAAGTACTGTGTAGAAGATGTGAGACTGGAGACGTACCAGACGGAGCATACCATATGATTTTCGGAAAAGTACCATCTAAACAATCTTTGATCATGTATGGACGTTGCTGGCAAGAATACTTTATGGAAGAATGGAAATGAAAATTGAGGATGTCTTAGGTGACGATCAGTCTGGTTTTAGGGAAGACACTAGAGAGGCATTTCTGAAGTTGCGCTTCATAATGGAAGCAAGTCTGAATAAAAATCAAGACACTCTCATATGATTTGCCGGCCTATAAAGGCGATCGATAATGTAAAATGTTGCAAGATGCTCGGAATTCTCAGGAAAATAGATGTAATTTGTGGAGAATGTTGAGTAATATACAGTATGTGTAAGAACCAAGAAGGAAAAATAAGAATGGAAGGTCAAGAACGAAACCTTCATATTAAAAAGATGTAAGGCAAGGATGCAGACATTCTCCCCTAATGTTCAGTCCGTACATCGCAGAAGCAATGGCGGAAATAAAATATAGGTTCAGGTGTCGGACTGAAATTCAAGATGAAAGAATATCAACGATAAGAGTCGCTAATAACACAGCTATCCTCAGTGGAAGGAAGACAGGAGACAGAACTGCAGGAAGTATTGAACGAAACGAACAGTTTGCTGACGACCGAAACTCTCCATCACACCCCTCTCAGATTTAGTGTTATGATGGGCCAGTGGATAGTGCGCCAAAAATTGAACTCAAGATCAAGCATGAAAACAGGAGTACTGAACTATGAACTGCGAAAAAAGAAGAAGGTAGAGACAGTGAACGACCCAAGCTGAAGATGTGCAACATCGAGTCCTCCAGACGTACATAAATCCTATTTCTTCTACATAAGTACCACATATTATGACCCTTACGTTCCGTTTTGCAGGTTTTGATTGTTTAATTCCTTTGTTGTAAAATCCCACCTTTTTTTGTTGCTTTCATTTCTGTGAGAGGTCTATGCAGTATCTCGCCTGTTCTCACTAATAATCACGTTCACATGCAACGTAATCTATTCTTACCACACAGCATTAGAAAATTGGAGCGAAATGCAGGAAGATCTGCAGCGGATAGGAACTTGGTGCAGGGAGAGGCAACTAACTCTTAACAGAGACAAATGTAATGTATTGCGAATACATAGAAAGAAGGATCCTTTATTGTATGATTATATGATATGGGAAGAAACACTGGTAGCAGTTACGTTTGTAAAATATCTGGAAGTATGCGTACGGAGCGATTTGAAGTGGAATGATCTTATTAAATTTATTGTTGGTAAGTCGGGTGCCAGGTTGAGATTCATTGGGAGAGTCCTTAGAAAATATAGTCCATCAACAAAGGAGGTGGCTTACAAAACTCTCGTTCGACCTATACTTGAGTATTGCTCATCAGTGTGGGATCCGTACCAGGTCGGGTTGACGGAGGAGATAGAGAAGATCCAAAGAAGAGCAGCTCGTTTCGCCACAGGGTTATTTGGTAACCGTGATAGCGTTACGGAGATGTTTAACAAACTCAAGTGGCAGACTCTGCAAGAGAGGCGCTCTGCATCGCGGTGTAGCTTGCTTTTCAGGTTTCGAGAGGAAAGGGAGTTAATGACAGTGGCACGTAAAGTGCCCTCCGCCACACACCGTTGTGTGGCTTGCGGAGTATGAATGTAGATGTAGATGTACTCATATTCTATAACCAGTGCATAGTATGACAATTGCCAAGACTGCAGAAGGAGAATAGAAGTCAGTGACCGGATGGAAAGTTCACAATTTTGTGAAAAAATTGGGGCACGATGGAGATTTGAACACGGATCTCTCGCTTTGTAGTCCCACGCCACGACAACACAATCACTACGACGTGATTCTTGTAACTTACTCGATGTTGCACATGTTAAGCTTCGGCCGTTCATTGTTTCTGTTTTGCTTCTTTTTTTCACAGTTCAGTACACCTTCTTCCTGTTTTCATATTCGATCTTCCAGTTTCTAACTGGGCCAATTTACCACCAAATCTGAAGGGGTCGGGGGTGGGGGGCGAGGGGTTGCAATGGGGAGTTTCCTTGAGAGCACAAAATGTGGGTTGAGAGTGAACGAAAAAAGACGAAAATGATAAGGAGTAATAAAAATGAAATTAGTGAGACAACATCAAAAGAACACACCACGAAGTAGACGAAGCGAAGAAATTCTGCTATCTTGGAAAGAAAATAACATATGATGGCCGAATCAAGGAGAATGCAAAAGTCAAACGAGCACAGTCGTTCCAAAGAACTGTACTAGTATCCAGAATTGGCCTTAATTTGAAGACGAAATTTCTGAGAATGTACGTTTGGATCACGGAATTGCTTGGTAGTGAAACCTGGACTTTGCGATAACCGGAATGGAACAGAATCGTAGCGTTTGAGATGTGGTGCTACAGAAGAATGCTGAAAGTTAGGTGAACTAATAAGATATTATATTTTCCGCAGTATCACCGATAACAGAAATATTGTTTGACTTTTAATGTTTGATAGATAATTGAACTAAGTTTTGTGCTCGTTATAATTATGTTATTGGCTATAAATTGAACTTTTTCATTTTTTCGTCAAATAATTTGATCATGGCTTTTCTGGATACTTTTACAACACGTTACATCACATGTGGAACATTTTCTCAATAATTACTTTACTTCTTACTTACAAAATGTTGTAGATTATTCCTTGTATTTAGATAAACAAATTTGTGTACCAGTTTCTTAATATTAGTCTTAGAAAACACGCAACATTTTATTTGTATTATACGTGCCACATTTTATTTCAAAAAATTTCAATAAATTTGACAGCAGTGCGCTTTGAAAAATTTTGGTATGATAGGGAGTTGCGTTATAATATGTACACAGTCTGTAGCAAATTTCACCTTTTTATCTGCAGTGCTTCAACAGAAAATGTTTCTTATGCACTGAAAAACGAAAGTTGCGAAAAATGCAGAAAATAGATTTTATTAATGTTTATGCCAAAAATAAGTACTTTAATGTTGGTCATAACCATACATTTCTTCTTTCTGGTTTTCATCAGCTCTTCTATTTTAGTCTGATCCTTCGGGCATGCTCTTATTACAATATCTTTCACTGACCTTTCAGAATCAACAAAACACTCATGTTCACTCTTCTTCTATGGTTTTTCAGCGAAGAAACTTGCATCAAATGCTAGTCTCTTAAGGCTCCTGATTCTTCCACTATTACCATCACTGAACACCAGACAAGCATCATATGAGGAAATTTTAACTACAGTACAGGAGCGAAATGTTTTCTTTGGTTGTTACTCTTGAATGAGCTTCGTAAAGCATTCTTTCGGTTCGCATGTTCAACCAGGTGTGCATTTATTTAACAAATCGAAGTTAATTGCATCGTAAGTGGGCCCACAGCCTTTTATACACTACAAATGTCTTCTGTAATAGCAGGAAATAACGAAGTATCGCAGATAAGGACAGAGTTGGGTAGAAAAAGGGGCGTGGCATGGCGCGCTGGTTGAAACAAGATGGATTTTACTTCATTTGCAGCTCGAATTAAAGTCTAAAAACTTGAAGACGATATTACTAACATGCTGTCTGGTGGCAAAAAAATTTCAGCACTTTTGACCAATTTCATACACATCATCCGTTAAGACAGCAGGGAATATCTTCCATGGTGCTACACAGCATAAAGAGATTGGAATATGTCCGCCTCTGCAATATGTCCAATATATCTGAGGACGTCGGATGTAAGTGCTGCCGTCAGATAAAGGGGAGACAAAGGAAGGAAGATTGGGGTTTAACTTCCCACCGACAAATTCATCATTAGAGATATAGCACAAACCCGGATTGATTCAAGAATTGGCACGGAAGTCGGTCGTGCCATTTCAAGGGAACCATCCCGGCATTTGCCATTAGTGTTTAGGGAGATCACAGAAAACCTAAATCAGGATAGCCGGAATCAGATTTGAACCGTCGTCTTCCCGAATGCGAGTCTAACCACAACGCCACATCACTCATTCACAGGTCACTAGGCGTGGCGGGCCATATAGAACTAGTCAGGTGACTATGACACCCTTCCTCCTACCCCCCCCCCCCTCCCCCACACACACACAAAAAAAAAGAAAGCGCACGGAATGTGCTGAGTCAGGCACACATACGTAACCAGGAAGCCTTCAAACATGGGCGTGAAGCTAAATGCGAATTTGGGCTCGGCAAATATTTTGCGTGCGTTAATCACTGCTGGTAATGTATGCTCTAACAGCTTGCGTCTAGACGTACTTTGGAGTTGCTGCTTATTAAAAATAAAAAAAATTTCATGACGTAAAATTGGACAGAAGACTCATTCTTTTCAACTTTCTACATACATTTTATTGAAACTTAATAAGACATGTTATAAAAATGTAATGAAAGTTGTATCTATACTTTGACTAAGCTTCGTGAGTTTGGTAGCGTTTTAAAACATGGACTACTTTACAATGCCAGAAATAAATATGCAGATGGAGTATTTCCCAGTAATACCGAGAGTTCGTATTGCCATATATATATATATATATATATATATATATATATATATATATATATATATATATATATATATATATGTGTGTGTGTGTGTGTGTGTGTGTTTCTAATTCTACTTCCTTGTAAAATCTTGTTCAAAAAAAAAAAAAAACAAAAAAGTGAAGTGCCGCAGTCTTAGAACAAATGGTTTCGCAGTTATTAAGAAGATGGACCGATTCCCCGTCAATTTTCTGTTCCATCCTTGTTCAATCTGGGCTTGTACTGCGTCTGTAATGATGTTTGATGGGACCTCAAAGTCTAATTTTCCTCCTTTCCTTTTTATTCGGAACAAGAGGAATTCATATCCCTGTCAGTCCATTCTGACATGTGTTTTCAGCAGCTTGCATTACTGGTTTAAAAGTAAAACTGTGATCTATCTCTTTCTCTGTCCTGGTCTATCTCTGCGAGTAATCTGCCTCTGATGGTTTCAGCATCGACAGGATATTAAATTCTAATTTAATGTCCTCCCATGGTCCATATGACGTAACAGCAATTGGTCGTGTAGCCATTAGATACGGACGGAGGGAGTTTTTGTCAATTTAAATCCGGAAATGGTATGTAAAACTATTTCTGTTTAGTTCCTGGTGAAGCTGCAGTTGAATATGTATTCATTATGATTGCATTACGCATTTGATGCCTAGAAGTGCTACGATGTTGAGCGTAAACAGTATCATTAAAATGATGGGAAGCTGTTACTTATTTTCCCACTATACATGCATTAATGTATTAATTTCTCAGTTTCGTTTCTCTTCATACTCTGTTATTTTGTTCTGCGATGGGACACCTTTAGAAAAAAATGTATTCTTCGAACGGTCTCCGCTTAGTTTCGATTACTCGACACAAGTGTTACCATTAAATCTGTTGTATCCCCGAAGACGTGACATAGTGTTGTTTCCTCATCATGTCTCGTTGCCAAATTCGTGCTTCCTGTAAATTTGCCCTTTCCCCGCAGCATATTTAGGATACCGTTGCCGTGTCAGTCAATCAGTTTCCATTAGGTACTAGGCCTAGCTGAAGAAGCAGTGTGCAGATGTGTGAACAGGTAATCGTTGCATTTCTGTGATGCTTCTTGAGGTTTCGTCAGCATCAGAAGCCTATTGCGACCACTCTTGTAGAATGTGAAGCAACTAAATATTAATCAGACCTTTTCATTAACCTCCACAATCCAACTGTGTCATTGATAGTGGTTTTACCCGCTGGTTCTGCTACACCGTTCGCAGTGAGTTTGTGTTGTAATGCCAAAACTTATGAATCATCGACGGCGTGTTTTACCAAGTATAGAGTAACGGAGCACTTAAATAGCAATGAGAGACTAAATATATGGTTTCTTCCCCGTCACCTATTTCGCAGGAAGGAAAGATATTTTGCAACTGTGTCAGACGGGTGAAACATACATGTGAAAGCTAATAGGCGCTGTACTTGTGTTTGTATCACAAATTTTAGCTGCCCTGAAAATATTTTGCCTCCTTTTGATTTCTGTATTTGTTTTTCGCGGTGAATGAGCGCCACGTACTCGCAGTTGATAGTATGAAGACTCTGTTGTTTACGATGTTGTTCTGTTTATGCCATGTTGAATACTCCAGGTAAATGCGAGGTAACTTTGTGCTGTAACAATATTTGCGACATTGTACATATTATTGCTACAAAGTTTTCAAAGACGGAGAGATTTTTCAATGAGTATTTATGTTTCCAATGAGTAATCGCATTAACGAACGAAAGACTCGTAAGTTAGTGCCACTTCAGTTTCTCTGGAAGATGTTCCACGAAAGTTGTTGCAAGCAACGTGGGGTTTCCGTTCTGGACGACCTTAGCACAAGGCTTGAGTGATTCTTGCCGCTAAGTAGGTCTTGTTGTGTCATCGTCCATTGGAAAGCCGCACAGTCATTCTCACAATTGCAAGTCACTTTACCAAACTTCGTCCGTCTATCTCTTCGTCTCTTGAGCTTTGTGTTTTTCTCAGCATTAACTTTTTTAGGAACTGAAGTTCAGGCTGTGACTTTGTTCTGATGCACAGCTTTGTTACCAGTGTTCGATAACGGCAGAAAACTACTGCCAACGTCTAGTAATGAAATTAGCTCAATAAAGTACATACATGATAGTAGATTTATTTATTTTTTATGAAGTATGTACTAGTAGCCTAATGTTCGGCATAATCAACAAACGAGACATTTTTCTTCAACGGGTTGTCGGGGTGTTTACAGAACGAGCTGAAGCATGTTTACAAGATGCTGGGCATACAAAAATGCCCAAAACGCACAGTTACAAAAGCTTTAGCCCCGAAATGTGCATTAAAAAGTATCTAAAACAGGAAAAAAATTTCTACAACAATAAAAATGTAAAATGGTTATTCAACAGAAGTTGATGAAGGGGATGATTATTTAAGAAAGGTACTTAGGAAAACAGCAATAATTGTTGGAGACGAGAAGAAAGCAAAAGGAAAGAAACACTCAAATCGAACAAGGCAGCTTTTGGATAGGTGTGAGTTTCAAGCAATCGATAATGTGAACATACGCTTAATTCAACAAAACTATTCGAAAATAGTGAATGTGAGTACACTGGATATAAATTTGATAAGAGAGACAAATGAAAATAATTTAAGCATGATGTAAACAAAACAGAAACTTTTGCTGGGTGGGCACCGCGTTTCTCCAATTAAGATGGAGTATGAGACAGTAATTAGCAACAATGAATGACTTGTACTAGCATTTGTGTCATCCAGAAGATGCATCAGAAACACCATCAGCTGCTGCTCTTCAAGGGTGTGTAGCCCGATTTCACCGTCCCGACGACACGATATTTCGACAGTCCAGCTGGCCGCTATCTTCAGGTGAGACTGAAGGTGCACAATTACGCCGGAACTGATGAAACATCAGATATGAAGAAAGGAAAGGCACCAGGATAACATAAAACGACAAAAAAAGTGAAGCATCCAGAAAAAAAAACGAAATGAAATTTAACAGATTGAGAGAGTATGAGGTCCAATTTCAACGATTAAAAAATCGATTCAAATTTCTAACGAACTTGGCAGTATGAGTCCATTTATCAGTATGATGTTGTATGACCTCTGGCCTGGCTGCCTGAAGTGACTTAGGTGGGGAGGGTGTCGTACAGCCGTTGCATCGTCTCTTGAGCCAAGCTGGCCGACAAGTGTTGTAACTGGTGGTAAAACTGTCGACACTGCAAGGGGGTGGAGGTGAAGTCTAAGATGGTGCCACACGTGTTCTACTGGAGACACATCTGGGGATCTTCCTGGCCGCAGGAGTACACCAACATCACGCATACAGTTCATAGACACACGCGCTATGAACGGACGAGCATTGCAGTGTTCAAAAATCGCACCACGACTCCGTAGCATGAGGACATAGGATTTCTATGACATACCGTTGTGCCATCAAAGGTTCCTCAGTCACTGCCAGCTCTGAACAGAAGTCATACTTGACGGCTCCCTACACCGTGATGCCGGAAGTAATAACACTGAGCCGCTCCAAAACAATGGAAGAATGCGACTTTCCTCAAATCGCTACCGTACTCGCCCACTATTGTCATTTGGGGTCGCCATTCTTCAGCAGTCCATACTTTCCGGTCACTGCACCTCTCCAGATGCAGCAATTTGCATTATGGTGTTAAGGAATCCTACAGGTGGGTTGGTAATTGTCTTCTCTGGCATCTGCTAGTCTCCAACCAATGCTGCAGGAAGACACAGAATGCTTCAGGAAGTCCATTTCTTATACTCAGATGGCAGGCGCAGATGTGAAGCGGGTACAGTGGGACTGATGCACAATACTTTGATCTTCCTTTGTGGCGGTCAGACATGGTCGACCAGAACCACGATGATGCGTAAGCTTACCGTCATTCTGCGACGCCGACCAACGTCGAGCCAGTGTTGCATCTGAATACCCCAAAAATCTGGAAACTGGACGATTTGATCAGTAGTATACTAGCTGAGTACCCGGCCTTGTCCTGGTATGCATTTTCTAGTAGTCTTCCTTCCCTGTCTCTCTGCCCGTTTTCCCGTTCACCCCCCTCTCTCTGTCCACCTTGTCCACCTCCTACGCTCTGTCCATTCCCTCTTGCCCCTCACTCCGTCCATCTCCTCCTCCCTCCTATGTGTACCTCTCTCTTCCTTCCCCCTACCTGTCTGTCCATCTACTCCTTCCCTCTTCTCTCTCCACGTTATCACGTCCATCTCAGTAGGAGGTTTGTGGTCCATAACGCCACAACATTTCTTTCCATATTCTAACTATTATATGTATTATGTTCGGTTGAAATCGGGCCAGTGGGTTAGGAAGCGTTGTAGTACATACATACATGCATGTTCATTTTTCTATGTGGCTTATGCTGGCGATGAACAATTTTTTTTCTACGAGTATATAAACAACTAATTCTTTCTATTGGAGTATTGCTCGTTGTTCTAGAAGGAGAAATAGTTTTGTTCTATGTTTGATTATAATTGTGCTATCTGTCACACATTTCATTTTCACATACAGATTGTTAAAGACTTTTGTAGCAGATATTTCACCCATTTCTGTGGCAAAGTTAGATTCATTAAAGCGTTATGCAGTTCGCTTCTCCTAATACCGTAGTACTTGTGAATATTCATGTTATGATACTCTAAAAACTCAAATGGATTGTTGATAACTAATTTTGTAACTGAATAAATGTACCGTGATGCTGTGATTAATATACATAGCTGCTTAAAGAGATGCCTGCAGTTTGGGAATGTGTGAATCCCCCACATAACTGCAATTTCTTTCTTTTGATCAATGAATACTTTTTGACTGAAAAGTTACTCCAGAATATTATCACATATTGCATTAGAGAATCAAAAAACTCAAAATATAATCCAAAAGTTGGCAATTATTCTTATGGAAGAAGTAGTAAACATTTTGGTAAGTTCACTGTATCAATTTTTCGGTTTGAGTTTCCATCAATATGCCCACCTAATTACATAGAACTTTCTACTCTGTTCTTGATGGTGTACAAGGTTAATAGGAGGTATGGTACAAAACTGGGTGAGTTGTGTCTTTTAAAAGTTTGAAGCTAATCCAGTTACGCAAAACCAGTCAACAACTTACACAAAAAAATGATTGATTAATTTCTCTGTAGGTGATCCTTCGCTCAGCTTTACAGCAATGCCTGTGTCATCTTCAGTAATAATTCTGCACCCAACTGAAATAAACTGGTAGATTATTAACATAAAGCTAGAACAATAGGGGGCCAGTGATTGAAACTTAAGGAACATCCACTGTAATTTCTCCCCATGTTGTGGCATCCCTCTTTGTATTACTCAGATAGCCTAGGGTAACTTTCTATGCTCTGTTTCTTAAATAAGATATAACCCAGGCAAATGCTCAACTATGCTATCCATAAATATTTAATTTCTGTAACGGAAGATTATGAATTACGCAATCGTATGCCTTTGATAACAGTTTCACATGCAAGGGACGATGCAAAATCCTACTTCAACAAAAAAGGAGACAAGTAAAATATAAAATACTTTAAATCTGCCATAATCCTTTATTGTAATAGACAACTCATTCATTTAAATTATCATCAAATGCATAGAAAGAAACCATAGCTTTTTGATCAATCAACTGGCTTTGGAAGGAGATACTTCTCAGAGAGCAACGATAAGCGTAAATTACTCTTTCCCCCTTGGATCCAAACGTTTTGAGAAAGCTTTTTGGCCCAGATTCAACGAAAACTCCACCGCTAATCAAAATAAACACTGTACTGTCGCGATAATGGATATCGGAAGATGTTACTTCTTGTTTCCTCTTAATCTAATCGCCCCCATAGTGGAAATATGTGAAGCATATATTATGACAGTTAAGTCACAGACTAGATTTTGCTTAGGGCAGTTAAAGACGATGACTGGATGGACAGCAAAATAAGTAAATGGAAGAGTAAAAATTACTTGTAGCACTTTTAGTGATATGAATAAAATTATCTAGATTAACCTCTCCAAGTGTGTGAAAACAAATGGCTAAGTCATTGTAAATTACCAGTTATTTCCCAATAGGATATTACATGGGAAAACTGTTCAAAAACTGAGGTTTGTACTGTGAGCGTTAGAGTAATGCAAGTAGGAAATTACAAGGAGAGACAGGAAAACGAACATGTGGATTAGGGAACAGAATAGAGTAAAATACGTAATTTTTACTAATAAAAATGGAATGAAGGTAGGGAGGACATGTGGCCAGGCACATTAATGGTAAGTGGGCCATGTAAATTCTATGCTGGACTTCAAGAAATAAGTAGGCCTATGTACCACATCGCGAACCTAATGGTAAGTGAATAGATGGCATTCTAAAACATGAAAGAGCAACACTGATGCATATAGCTGAAAACTGTAACGAATAAAAAAGTTAGTCGAAGACTTTACTCTTCATTTAATCTAAAATGGCTAGTAATGCAAAGCAGTGCCCACGGGGTTCTCTATTGGCAGTAGATCGCATTTCTAATAAAGATATGTGCAAGAGTCGGTAAGATTCATTCGTCCTTATCTCCCACACTTGCTCTAGAGAGTTCAGATCCGGAGCTGTCGCTAAACTGTTTATGTGGGGGATTTCATCTATGGAATATTCCGTCGATACGTGGAGCAACATAGCCATATTAAAAAATTAAATACAAAATATTAATATTAAACTATCTGCACTGCCGTTGGATTGTCTGCTGTGACTGTTCCAAACATGCAAAGTTGAATGCATTTAAAAACGGATGGTTTAATAATGGACACAATGTCCAACAGTAGTAACCACCAATAAATAAACAATACTTCTTAACTCAACTTTCGAATGTATTGCAACCATTTATTTCAACGTTCCACCTCTTATCGCAGTCAACTCAATGAAAAGAAGTTTCCACTCTTGGAAATTATGTACTAAACAGTAAAGTGACATTTATTGCTGATACAACCATGTGTGTAAAAAAAGGAAGTAAGTTCTTTGTTTGTTTACGTTTGTGCTGGCAGAAGCAGAGGAGAAGAGAGCTGTACAACTGTCTTTTGACTGCACTTGCTATTGGAGGACGAAAAATCCAATGTCGAATGTCTTTTGTGCACTGTGAAGAGTTCATTCAACGTTTACGCTTGCTGTAGTAGTATGAATGGCTCCGAAACGCACGTACCTCTCCTCAAGACAATTAGCGCACACAATAGATGATCGCATCATTGCACCTGGTATTATTATGTGGGCGGGTAGCGTTATCTGCATAACAGCAGAGAATTTTATGCTTTCGTCCGTATTAGAAATTGCTTCTTTACATCCAGGACCAGACACGACCTACACCATCGAGAAAGTGGATCTCGCGCCTATTGACGGTGGAGCAAAAGAGTCAAAAGACTGATGCTGTCGCTCGAGCACCTACACTGTAACAAGAAAAACATACTGAGTTTTATTCCTTGTCGCTACTGGAATGCAAGCTAAGGCTGCTTTGTTTTGATATTCCATTCACTATGCAGAGTATTTCAGAGGGACTATAGGGGGGAGGGGGGGGGGGGGAAAGGAGGAGCAATTACCATAATGTTTTCACTGTCTTACAACATTCACGGGCAGAATCAAGTTTATATGTGGCACAGTAGCATTTGAATGGAGGTGAATATTTCACTGAGCACCTCTTTGGGAACTCAGAGAGTACACTACCTTTTGTAAAACACATGATTCTCGTTAGTTTTCTTGATTCTAGAGTCACAGTCATCATTGATTTATTAAATAAAATCATTAGCCTACATACACCTAAACTGGGAAGAACAAACAGTCACAGCTTGCCGGAAATCCCTTTCCTCCCTAGATGCAATTCAAAAATTTAGAAAAATATTTCCAACTCATGTTAAACAAAAATTAGTCCAAACACTAGTCTTGCCTAGTCTTTACTACTGCGATGTAGTTCAACACGGCACAAATAGTGAAAATTCTAGATGCCTCGAGCTAGTGATGAATGCTTGCGTTAGATACGTGTGCAATATTCGGTTGTATGATTATATCAGTCCTTCATACTCCCAGCTAGGTTGGATACGCCCACATAAGGCACGCGATCTCCACACGATGTGCTTACTTCATCGATTTCTTAGCCACTGGTGTCCCCAACACTTATCTTCTCACATTAAACACCTATCATCATTCCACAATCGCAATACCAGATCGGATACGTCTATCATCTTGGCTGTACCTTTACATAACACAAAATCTTTTTCCGTGTCATTCTCCATTTCAGCCATACGGCTATGGAACGCACTCCCCTGTGATCTGCGTCTTATCCAGAACTACTCAACATTCAAGAGGGAACTCAAAACTTACATATTAGGGACGGTATAGCCACCATTGTTGTGCCCCTCCCATCTCTTTCTTTCTCCTCTCCATCACAGCTTCGAATTTTACCATTCTTTTTCTCTTCCTCTAACCTATCTACCTCTTATATATCTCTTTCACCCCATTCCATCGTCTTATGTCTCTGCTCGATGAGAATAACTCACAATCTGCAAGAATATAACGAGAAAATTCCCAACTAACAATGGGACTGACATTCACAAAAGAAAAGTATGTTTACTTTCATATACATAGTCACTATCATTATTATTATTATTATTATTATTATTATTATTATTATTATTATTATCATTATTATTCTTGATTGTTGTAATTATTTTTATTGTTATAATTATCATTGTACTACTGTTATAATCTCAATTTTTTTGTTTAACATCAATACTGCATAATAAGTTAAATGTCCTTAATGTTATTTAGAAACTGTAACTCGTTCAATCTGAGTATGCCTGGTTAGGTGTAAGGGAGGGCCTGAAGGCCCTAATCTTGCCAGGTAAAATAAATGCATAAATAAATAAATAGACTGATACTGAATATGAAATAAACTATCACCTCTCACAATGACCAATTTTCACTCTGTACGTCACTGTTCACCGAAGCGTAAGAGTGTGCATCATACCTGTATGTGCCATTACGTTGTGGGAAGGGTATCGTGGGCTTCTGGGATTTATATGTTTGTGGAATATGATACATCATTTGGTTCTCTTATTGCCATTACATACGACCTTTTCAGGCATTATGCTTGATTGCAGTCTCATATACATTTGAAAAAGATCAAGTGATCAAGCTTGGCCAACCGTATAAAATAAATGTGAAGCCCAAATGAAGGAACAGTCTGTTCAGGAAGATGGCTTTATTTAATACATCAGTTTCACACTTTGAACCGCCATTCTCTAGATTTCGAGCCCAATGTCTTAACCACAGCAACATCTCGCTCGCTAACAATACTGAAGGGAACATCACACGCAGTGGCTAACCGTATTCCCTTCACGGAGTTTCTACTTTGATGACGCTAACGAGTGTTTATTTATGCGCTTGTAAAGTGAGAATTGTTTAGGAGACTAGGTGCCGTTCTGTGAATCTTAATGGTGACCTTCCTTCCAGCTAACACAAACAGCTGAGCTTCATTCTCAACAGAGGCGTGCTTAGTCACATCTTAAGTAGGCTTTTGTTATGTCCTTCTCGACGGATGTCAGAGGAAATCACTTCATCTGAGCTTACTAGTACGGAAAACATGGTCGAAACTACCGCGATATAGTCTGCGTTTAACCATTACTGGTTAAAAGCGTTCACTACATTAATTAAAATTTGAATTTTGTGTGGCCTTACGCCACTAGGTGTATCTTCTCGAGGGTCTGCAACCTACAATTAGTTTTAAAACGAACCTATCAAGGTAATATCTTGGATTTGTTCAAATTATCCACAGTTGCGATTGAGTGTATTGAACAAACAGCTATGGATATATGGTTTATGCCTGTATTTTACTTTTTGACTTCACTCTTTCTTCTCTTTCATCATTGAAATGTATCCGTATACACAACACTTTGTCTTTTATGTATATATGTCTTACGATTAACAAATCCAAAAATAATTACTTTGAAGTTTTCGTGGACACCATTGCGAGAAATGTAACCGATTCAGAAAATCGTTGCCATAAAATCATTGATAAAGTGAAATGTGGTAATTTCTTATCACTTGCATACAAAGTTTTCAAAGAGAAAAACGACACATTGTTAATTGAAAAAGCATTTCAGCATTTCATTTCATGTACGTTGTATGTGATCATTAGATATACTTACTAATATGTCTATTGTATCAAAAGTCTTTGCTGTATGTGTAGGCATACATAGACATAACCGTGACAGTTGAAAAGGTATGGAAGAAAGGATTGTTCGTACCGTTTTGCGCTAAGCATGAACATCGTCTGAAACCACGAACATCCAAATGGTAGCTTATTTCTACCCACACGCAAATCAGTTGGTATCTAGTCAATGGACTCGAAGTTTCCAACGGTCCGTCCGCGCATATCTTGAAGAATGGCAGACATAGCTGGATGAGACGCAGTATTGTTTATGTACGACTACTAGAAGAAATAATAATGATCGAGGAGACAATTGACGACGAACGTTATATTTATTCTCCATTTTTTTCTAACTGAATATCATGGAAGAATCTTTTTAAGGTAACGTTTGAAGTAAATGTGAAAGTGAAACGGGTAGCTGTCTGGTGTGCAGATAAAGTAATTCGAATGATTATCAGTTATGGAGACAAGAATTTTTCTAGCATATCTATGTATATCTCGCCTGCCATAGCTTTCTCGATGAAATCGTAAAGTCCATAAACTATATTCGGAAAATACTCACATCACAAAAGAGAATAACTTGCAGTATGTCAAAATGATAAGGAAGAAGAAGAAACCGTATCTACTAAGTTTTTTCCACATTTTTAAGTTATCCTGTTAATTATGACACGTTTCAGATATGATGCTCTTTCTGAAAGGACAGAACTCATACCTCATTTTAGAAATTCATATGCTTGAGTTACTGTCTACACAATTCGAAAGAAAAATGCCGATGTTTACCGTTAAAGCAGATTATTAATAAAGCTGAACAATTATGAGCCATATGTAACGTACAGAAAACTTCCATTTTCATGCTTATAAACTTTTGAAGATGAAATTGACATATTTGGTACGACTATCAAATAATTTTGTGTGTTGCATTACTGTCCAAAGGTATTAGCTATCACTAACCTCAAGTTTATTTTGAGCGCTAGGCAAGGCTATTTAGAGGATTTTATGCCCTTCTTCTACTTACCTTTGAACTCATACCACCATCAAGTTACAGCGGGACATACAATTTAATGTGGACTCCAGACCGCGATACAAGTCAACGCTCTTCACATTAAAAAAAATATTGCCAGAGGAACAGATAGGTAGATAAAAATTCTAGTGCTTATCAGGGATCGAATCCCAGACTTTCGTATCTGTACTCTGGGGCTTACTAGTGAGCGAGCGAGGAGGCGCAACGGTTAGCACACGGCATACTCATTCGGGAGCGTAACGGTTCAAATCTGCTTCCGGCCATTCACATTTGGGTTTCCGTGATTATCACGGGACGTGAAAACCTAATCACCCTTCTTTCCTACGTAGCCACTGAGCCACAAAGTTAGTGAAGTAGTTTTCATGCTGGCACTTTTATATTACGATAACACTAAAACATTAAAGGATCGATTGTTCTTGTACATTAACATATTATTATTATCGCTACTGAGTATTTCCAGTGCATGTGGCAGTTATAGATTTTGTGATTACTCTGACAAAAGGAGCTAAGTACCCAGAAAGAGAGGAGAAAACTAAACGAAACTTCACATGATTAGAGGATATGTGATGTTATTCCAGTGATTACAAACTCGATACAAAGAACTTTGCATTATGACTCAACTCATCAGTACGACGTTGCACCCTGTCTGGCCTCAATGCGTGCACTGATTCTTTTGGGAAGGGTGTCATAAAGCCGGCGTATCCTCCCCTTTAGCAAGCTAGCTCACAGCTGTTGCAAATCATCCTTGATGTCCTGGATATTGGTATTGGGGCAGGGTTGACCTCAGAGCTGATTCCACACGTCAGATCGTAGACAAGTTTGAGGTCGCGGAGGCAGTTCATAGAGGTACGTGGCACGTGTCGAAAGGCATTATCCTGCTGAAAAATGGCACTATGATACTATCGTACGAGATATATGAGATGGGTATGTAAATGTCCGTGAAGTACCGTTGTGCCGTCAGTTCCCTCGGTCACTACCAGTCATGACCTGAAGTCATATCCGATGGCTCCCTCCACAATGATGCAAGGAGTGCCAACGGTATGTGACTTCTCCCCAGGTCGCCGCCATACTTGGGGAAAATAGCCGAACGTTGCTGTGATTTACACAGTGTGATGTAATTCATCAGCGGTCCGTCTTCCCCGTCACGGCACCACACCAAACGCAGCCGTTTTTATTGTGTTAACGGCAGCCTGCGTAGGGGACAGTAATTTCCTCGTCTGGCAGCTGCTAGTGTCAGAGCAGTGGCTCAGGCTGCAGATGCGAATGGTTACAGTGTGCCTTTGTGGTAATTGGATGTGGTCGTATACGAAGTTAAGTTGGCATCAGACCATGTCTTCTGGTACTTCGCATTTCTGGTCAGGTATTTTATGAAACCTCAGAATTTTGGTTGGCTGTTTGGATGGTGAGTCCATTCTCCATGTCACGTATTATGAACTGTGTTTTTACGAGTTATTTACTGTGGTTTTCAAGCTTAAATGATGCCATAAATTTATTGGGCTGGGTGTTAACCTCTCTTCCAGTTGACCCAAAAATAAAACCATTAATGACGTGCTTCTTGGGGTATTGTCGAGTTGTTTCCATTTAATGCAGTATTTTTCAACAACCGACCGTGTTGTCGTCGTCAGGTGCCACGAGGTTTCCTGCTACGTATACTCGCTGCTTGGACTCCAATCAGGCTTGCGGTCCTGCATTCAATTCTTTAAGAGCTCCCCGACCACCGCATCCACCAGATCCGGAAAACAAAAGAGAATTCAAGTTCCCCGGAATAATAATATGGGCTCTGAAAAACAAAAGGGCGTCAAAGGGCGTATTGGGCGTCGGGAAAGGAACTCAGCTATAAACAGCGGCGCAGGAGGAACAATAGTTCACCATCTGGTTGGAGTCTAGGCAGTGAGTACACATAACAGCAAAAATCGTAGCACCTGACGACGAAGGCAGGGTCGGTTGTCGATAATAGGGCCTACAATGGAAACAACAACTCGACAGAGCACCCGGAAGCATACCGTTAATCAGTCAAGCAGAGCACACCGGAGAGATCACAACACCACCATTTGTAGTGTCTTTCTTGAGTTCAGCGGACGAAATATGATTTCCATACTACTTACGAGAACATATTTTACAAAAAAGCTGTTGGTTCTGCAGAAATATTAATTAATCAGAAAACAGGTCTTTTCATTGAAACGCAATGCAGAATTTGCATCGTCTGCGGTGGTCATGAGAATAAAATTCCTCCAAATACTGCAGCGTGTACCGCTTAGTAAACTACTATAACATCTTGTACCGTTGGCTGAGGTGTGAATTTGATTACCCGAATGCTTTTATGTGTCTTAGGAGTCTGTTCGAACTTTGTCTCTATACGCTCGAAATTACTATAATATGGTTTGCACGATATCGTGTGAGAGAAGTGCTCCAGGTACCTGAAGTTGTTATTACGGTTTCGTGCTGTTGAGTTTGCTACTCTAGTCTAAAAGCATCATCATTTGATCATAGCACTGTTAGTTACATTCGGACTTTTCTATCTATTTACGATTTAATAACATATATCCTCATTTTTTCAGAGTAACGGTCTATTAACGGAGAACAATGTATCATACGTTAAGCTTCAGATTTAAATTAAGAATGACAAAGAGGCTAAGGTTTCACATACCGCCTACTTCAGGAATGACTTGTCTCTTCATTACTCCTCGTCTTGTGCGCGACAGACCTACAAGGTTAACAGGTGGGCCGTAGAAGTGCCCAAAAGCATGTGGAAGCTTTGCGTACCACTGTGGATGGGGATTCTGGCCGTCCTTGAATATGGAGGAATGCTGCCGTCCAAGACAGCATCCGGTTCGCGTTTCCGATTTGTATAGTAACAACCAAACGTAACGCGACAAGTTAGTGACCGTGACAGTGCGTGATCCCAAGCAATGAGTTCTTGATGTACTAATGGCTTGTTGTAATACTGTTACTTTTATATCTGCATTTGTTTTACTTGCATAATCCGATATCCGAAGATTTGATTACCGTGAACAATTTGTAATTCATGTTTCTGATCCAAAGAAAAAAGGTTAATTAAATGTAGCTCTTTTATAGTAACTTATACAGATTGTTTAGCAAATACAATTAATTTTATTTGCAGTTTCTCTCGTTCGTATTACTAGCGCAATGCAAGGCTCTGCAGAAATATTGGTTCTTAGCTATAAAGTGTTCTCTGATTCGTGAAGCAAACAAATGCTGCTCGTAGTTAATATAAACTCAAGTTAGAATCTGTGATTATAATGAGTTCCGTTAATTTTCGATTAAATCTCGTTTATTTCAATCAGCTGCCAGTAGCTTCCAGCTTTGAGTCGTAAATAAATGACGTTAACTTTAAACAAAATACACAACTTCCAATATTCCTTTCAATCAGTCAATCAGTTCATCTCTAAACGCTGTTTATGAACTTGAAACTTTCTGGGAGATTAAAACGCTGTGCCAACCACGACTCGAACATGGCACCTTGGCCTTTTGTGGACAAGTGCTCTGCTGACTGAGCTATCCAAGCAGGACTCACGACTCTCTGTCACAGCTTTAGTTTTGCCAATAGCTCATCTCCTAAATTCTTGCCCGAGAGAGGTAAAAGTCCCAGGTTCGAGCTCCTGTCGGCACACAATTTTGACGTGCGAAGTAGTTCCAAATCAGAACACGCACCTCTACAAAGTGAATAATCATTCTGCTTCACTAATTTCTTGATGATAACAATGACTGATATCCGTGCATTAATGCACGGTGCAATTAGCTGTATACTTCGACAACGAGATAATAATTTTTTCTCATCTGTGGCAAAATTTAGTCACACTGGTTATCATTTCAATTTCTTTTCATCACCACAAAAAATGGAGCTATCTTGGCAATGCTGCTGCCATGTTCTCGGGATCGCTGGCTGTCAGCTTACAGATTTCGGTGACTGGCGCTGCGGATATGTCTCAAGTGAGAAAGACGATACAGCGCTGTTAGCTCCACTCGAAACAAAGAAACAAATACTTCTTTTGCATATTATCTGGCGATACCGCCATTGTTCCGATATTCATGTTGCCAATTTTCTATTAGAAACGAAAGCAAAAAACTAACTACTTTTTTAGTGTACTATGTAAAAAATTTCATTCCCATGTATTCGTGACAACACCTTCGAAAACATGAAACAGTCGTAAAAGAAATCTTCATAATGCTCACATGTATAAGTGTAGCATCAAGATTAAGGATCGCAGTATTTCTGTACGCTGGACGCAGCTGGATCATGTTTCTACAATGCGATTTTGTGAACGTCTCTATGGCTACGCTTCTTCATAGCTCTACAGACGGCTATTGTTTTCGCCTACAGCCTTTGAGCTTCGTAGCTGAAATCTGTCAGTAGCGCTGCCGGGTGTCAGGGATTGACTACTGTAGGAGTGTTTTGGTAGCAAAGGATAAATCCGTTAAAGCTTCAAGCAGGACGCGGCAGTTTTTCACGCATCTCAGTGTTTGTGACGTATCTCCGGAGCTATGAGTAGTATAATGCTATAATTTTGCAGGTGCAATTACCAGCATACGTGGATACTGTCTGCGAAATTGATTACGAATAGAGCTCGTAGCACACAAGTAATACACTTAAACGTCATGCTTGATTCGACAGTTTTTTACGCATCTTGTTATTTATGAAGTCATATTACCTGATCTATGATAGGGACGGGGTTCTCACCTCCACATCGATTGTTGCTGGACAATGAGGGAAATGTGTATCAGGCTTGGTTGAAATCGGAATGTGAAAACCACACAAACACACACACACACACACACACACACACACACACACATACATAGATACATTTCTATAATATGTATGGATGTCAAAATGTAATTATCGTAAATACATTGAAACATTAAAATAAAAATATTTACCTAATAATTAATCATTTATATTATATAGTTACCGGAAATATTTGTAGCACTATATATTCCATAGTAAATTTTGTATTTTTGCCACAACTTTCTCACTGCTCAAGTAGCACAGTTTATCTTAGGTTTATTGCGGTTCATAGCTCTCAACTACTTCATTTAACGTACGTGGTACTGTTTTACAGCAATTTGGCATCATTAAGGTAGAAGACAGACGTTAAGACTTCTTCTCCTTGCGTAATTATATCCGGAGGTGGAAGAATCAGTGGTTTAAAAAATTGGCTCTGAGCACTATGGGACTTAGCATCTATGGTCATCAGTCCCCTAGAACTTAGAACTACTTGAACCTAACTAACCTAAGGACAACACACAACACCCAGCCATCACTAGGCAGAGAAAATCCCTGACCCCGCCAGGAATCGAACCCGGGAACCCGGGCGTGGGAAGCGAAAACGCTACCGCACGACCACGAGATGCGGGCGAATCAGTGTTGACTAATGTGTTATGACTGTATAAAACTATGGAAATCAATGCAATGACAACAAAAATGTCATTCGACGAGAAACGTCTCTAAAGCAATCTTGCGTTGCCACCTTACTTTGTGACAAACCTTGGAGGTAAACTAGCCACATGTACGGAACTGCAAATAGGAACTGTTAAGGGGGTTGCGAGCAGAAGAGTAAAGAAGGAAACAGAATGGGAACAAATGGTTCTGATTAGCTGATTACAGGATTCAGCGAATGTTGTAATCGTGGTTGGTATCGTTATGATTCGTAAGGTGGGACACGTAATGGATTAGCAGGGACAGAGGAAGAAAATGGGCTATGAATCCGAGAGATTTACAATGTACACACCTGGAAATGGAAAAAAAGAACACATTGACACCGGTGTGTCAGACCCACCATACTTGCTCCGGACACTGCGAGAGGGCTGTACAAGCAATGATCACACGCACGGCACAGCGGACACACCAGGAACCGCGGTGTTGGCCGTCGAATGGCGCTAGCTGCGCAGCATTTGTGCACCGCCGCCGTCAGTGTCAGCCAGTTTGCCGTGGCATACGGAGCTCCATCGCAGTCTTTAACACTGGTAGCATAGCGCGACAGCGTTGACGTGAACCGTATGTGCACTTGACGGACTTTGAGCGAGGGCGTATAGTGGGCATGCGGGAGGCAGGGTGGACGTACCGCCGAATTGCTCAACACGTGGGGCGTGAGGTCTCCACAGTACATCGATGTTGTCGCCAGTGGGCGGCGGAAGGTGCACGTGCCCGTCGACCTGGGACCGCACCGCAGCAACGCACGGATGCACGCCAAGACCGTAGGATCCTACGCAGTGCCGTAGGGGACCGCACCGTCACTTCCCAGCAAATTAGGGACGCTGTTGCTCCTGGGGTATCGGCGAGGACCATTCGCAACCGTCTCCATGAAGCTGGGCTGCGGTCTCGCACACCGTTAGGCCGTCTTCCGCTCACGCCCCAACATCGTGCAGCCCGCCTCCAGTGGTGTCGCGACAGGCGTGAATGGAGGGACGAATGGAGACGTGTCGTCTTCAGCGATGAGAGTCGCTTCGGCCTTGGTGCCAATGATGGTCGTATGCGTGTTTGGCGCCGTGCAGGTGAGCGCTACAATCAGGACCGCATACGACCGAGGCACACAGGGCCAACACCCGGCATCATGGTGTGGGGAGCGATCTCCTACACTGGCCGTACACCTCTGGTGATCGTCGAGGGGACACTGAATAGTGCATGGTACATCCAAACCGTCATCGAACCCATCGTTCTACCATTCCTAGACCGGCAAGGGAACTTGCTGTTCCAACAGGACATTGCACGTCCGCATCTATCCCGTGCCACCCAACGTGCTCTAGAAGGTGTAAGTCAGCTACCCTGGCCAGCAAGATCTCCGGATCTGTCCCCCATTGAGCATGTTTGGGACTGGATGAAGCGTCGTCTCACGCGGTCTGCACGTCCAGCACGAACGCTGGTCCAACTGAGGCGCCAGGTGGAAACGGCATGGCAAGCCGTTCCACAGGATTACATCCAGCATCTCTACGATCGTCTCCATGGGAGAATAGCAGCCTGCATTGCTGCGAAAGGTGGATATACACTGTACTAGTGCCGACATTGTGCATGGTTTGTTGCCTGTGTCTATGTGCCTGTGGTTCTGTCAGTGTGATCATGTGATGTATCTGACCCCAGGAATGTGTCAATAAAGTTTCCTCTTCCTGGGACAATGAATTCACGGTGTTCTTATTTCAATTTCCCAAATACCTACTATTTACTGAAGCTATGATTTAAAGTTTTGGGTAGGCTACCAAATACTGCGTATTTTCCGTATGCAAGATATTAATGAACGAACTCAAAAAATTAAATTATTAGGTTTCTCTTTTTTGTCTTCTTTAGTGCTGCGCTCAAGTAGAAATGCACCTTAAAGAACGCACTAGTAATGAGCAGCAACGAAACTTTTGAGAAATAAATATCATGACCGGTAGACCAACCAAACTGATCGGCGATATCGAAAATATACTGTACGGCCCAGTTTTCCTCAGCTATTACAAAAGTCTTACGGTGCAACTTGGATAAAGAGAACAGTGGCAGAACGAGAAGTTTAGTAGGTGACAGAACCCGGGTTTCAGTGCTCGAGCAGCTACCGATCAAGAGACCTCGTGATTGTCTGGACGTATAGAAGAAGTTTTTATGTGACGGTACATGAAGTGGCACTCAGATCGAATTGTTAGTTTTTGTCGATGGCAAAATGAAAAAATAGCGTGATGAAAACAAGACAATAGCCTGCTTCTAACTATGTACGAACAGTTTAAAATCGCATCATTACTGTGTCTGTTTGTTGTCTTGCCTCCGAACAAGGAATAGCTGCATGATGCTTCAAAGCAAATCTGTCGCATTTTCTGGACTAGCTCCGGCCTCGATCCATTGAAAATCTTTGGAATGATCATCGGGTTGGACGGGTTGGGAAGGAAGTCGGCCGCGAACTTTCAAAGGAATCATCCCGGCATTTGCCTGGAGCGATTTAGGGAAATCACGGAGAACCTAAATCAAGATGGCCGGACGCCGGATTGAACCCTCGTCCTCCCGAATGCGAGTCCAGTGTTCTAACCACTGTGCCATCTCACTCGGTCAGGAATGATCTATAAGAATAGTAACTAAATTAGCCTTTCATGTGTCAGAACGTGGTATGAAGACATCCCGTAATGTTAAACAATAAAGTAGTAGCAAACTAAGGTCCTAAAAGCTTTTTAGCTAAATGGCTATCGTGACTGAACCACAGTAAAAGGTGTTCCAATAACTGTGGCTACATGCTGTATTTCTTCTCAGCCAATTCGTATTTTTGGTGCTCGTTGGTCTGTGTTGACTCTTCAGCATTCGAACTAAACGATTCAGGGATTAAACATTATTCTTGTACTCCCACGCTTATTTTTTTTAAAAAAATGGGCGTTGGTTTCAAGATTACAGGCACGTCATTCCACTTCAGAGTGCACGTGCTAACCTCAAAATGAGAACATAATTCTCTCACATTTTTACTACTCGTTTTCTGTTCTTTCTCTGCAGCCATATTGCTTTTCCTGAAAAGGCACATCAGTTTCTTTTCTTTGCTCCTCTGTATGCTACTAAAGAGTTTAAACGCAGCGAACTGATTGGGTGGTAGTTACTACTGTTATTTGACATGGGAAGAAGCGACAACATTTTTCTTGGTATTATATTTTCAGATTTATTGAGTTCATTAGTAGTCAGCACAGCCTCAAGCGGTTTATGGAGAAAAGTTGCACAGTAAAAACTGATATTGCTGCTTTACAGTAAACTGACAAGTGTCTTTTCATTATGTGTTAATTCCATGTGGCATCGAGATTCGAATTTTGTGTGAAACGACAGAAGGTTGCTAGTTGCTGGACCAGCCATTCTCAGTTCTGTAGTAGGTATAACGCGGTAGGAGCATCCGGATCAGCCTCAGTAAAGTATTCAGGTTCCAACCAAACCTCAGATTGGTAACTGCTGAACACAATCCATTCATTCAAGTAAAGTATGAATCGTGAAGTACAGAAAAGGGTAAACCTAACTATATTTCTGTTCCATTAAAAAATATTTGAATTCTGATAACGCACGTTTTATGAACATTCGGTCTTTTACTCGAGCTAAGTTCGTTTGAGATGTAACAATGCCCTTCAAGTTTTCAAAGTGTACCTGGCAAAGAAACTTAGACGGAAAAGTATTAGCAGCAGAAAACCAAGTCACACAATATATACGTCCAGTTCCACTCAGTCAATAAAATGAGTTGCCATTTCCCTGTGTAAATTAAGCACATAAATACTGAACAGTGGAGCGGTCTAAGGCGCTGCAGTCACGTACTGTGCGGCTGGTCCCGGTGGAGGCTCGAGTCCTCCCGTGGGCATGGGTGTGTGTGTCTTTGTCCTTAGGTTAAGTAGTGTGTAAGCTTAGGGACTGATGACTTTAAAAGTTACGTCCCATAAGATTTCACATACACAAATACTGAACAATCTTATCCTCACGGAGGCTAAAAACTCGTATGTTTGAATTTGCGTTGTGAAGTGATGAAGGTACGTTGTTCGACGACCATTTCTCAAACAGCGCTCCTTTAATGGGTCTGATACAAATCTCGTCACAAGCGACTGGTGGCACAATCCTATTACAAAATCTTGCGTTTTCAGCATCTGCACAATATCTTACGCTACAATCTGCTTCCTCCTCACAGACAACAAACTGCAATGAACGCGAACAGTTTCGGACGAGTAACTACTGGAATGTGAGCTGTCTTAGTATTCAGCTTTTTCCCACGCCGATCGTAAAGCTATTTTAATCGATCGCTGCAGTCTGTCTTATCCTCTACCTTGAATGCCGGACATTGCAAGAGAAGCAGAGCCCTGCCACTTTTAAGACTAAGGCACACCGCAATAGAGGCGATGCTGTAAAAAGGAAAAATCAGTCAGGGACTAGTTTGCAATATCTTCCTCGACATTTTGAACCTCATAAAGGACTACTCGTTGAGATCCGCGACTCCTCAAACTTCTTCAGAGCCGAGGTACGAGTGGAAATGTAGGAGTTGTGTCAGGCTAAAGCACATGATTTCTCTATCCAACTAATCACCATGGACCTGTGCTGGATGTATCTTTATGATGCCGAGACAAACAGCATAGAAAGCTGTGGAACATGTGCGTTCACCACACCCAGACCCTATCGGGCAAGGTGACGCTGTTTCTAAGGACTGCCATGGTATGTTGCCAACATAATTCGCTCTTAAGGGGCCAACCATCGAAGGAGCGTAGAACTGAAACAGTATGACGAAGTTACGGGATGCTCTCAAGATGAAGACTCGCGGATAGCTGTCCAATGCGATGTTTTTGGTCCACGTCAACACCCCAACTCATTCTCAACAAGGCTCAGTCATATACGTTGCTTGTTTGCGCTATCCACTTTCGGGTATCCAGTTTTGCCTCATGCTCGTATTCTCCTGGCATGGCACTCACTGACTCCTTTCCCTTTCTCCGGTCAAGAAACCATTACGAGGCTGATATTCCCACAATGACGACGAGGTAATTTTCGAGGCGAGTGTTTCCTGAACAGCTAAAATGCAGATCTCTGTAACCAAGGCCACCACGAAGCCATTTTTCGTCGAGAAATTGTGTGGCACTGTAGGAAGACTATGTAGAGAGGATCTAACACCATCACCGCGTTTCATGGTGCCACATTGATTATTTCGATGTGATGGTTAAATACACTACGGAAAAAAAATCGGAGCATCGAAAAATAATTATAGGAGAGTAATGAAATTGTGGAAATACGTATATAAGTGATTAACATTGTACGATCACAGGTTGTGTCAGCGCGAGACGTGCTGAATATCAGTTTTTGGGATGGAGTTCTATGCCTGTCGAACTTGATCGGTCAATACAACGACGGTTAACGCTGTTCGTGGATGAAGCTGAAGTTGCCGGCCGATGATGTTCCATATGTGGTCGATTAGAGACATATCTGGTAATGAAGCAGACCAAGGCAACACGTCAACGCTCTGTAGAGCATGTTGGGTAACAATAGCGGCATGTGGGCCAGCGTTATTATGTTGGAAATTAGCTCCTGGAATGTTGTTCATGAACAGCAGTACAACAGACCTAATCACCAGATTGACTTCTCTGCCTCGTGATGACTGGGTGTTGTATGATGTCCTTGGGTTAGTTAGGTTTAAGTAGTTCAAAGTTCTAGGGGACTGATACCGTAGATGTTAAGTCCCATAGTGCTCAGTGCCATTTTGAACCAGATTGACGTACAAATTTGCAAAAACAGACATAATGTCTAATGGGATAACAGCAATCAGTGATTTTATAATGTTACTTAAAATCCATCTTGATTGCGGGAACCGCGGAAGCAGACCGTAGAGGAAAGCAAGTTCACACCAGAACCATAGATATATAAATTGCCCTATGTTTTTTAGATCGTATAAAAATGATAATTTTACTGTTTTTTAATTCTGACAAGTACAGATTTTAACCTTGACATCTATAAATTTTAATTAAGTATTTTTAATATAAAAAGATCTACTGAATACAGTATGTGCAAATGGAATGTAATAAATGTATCAGACGTAACCTGTCGGTAATAGTGTTATAATTAATATAAATGACGTGCACTCTGCCAACCAATTTTATGTGACGTAGCATGTGAAAGTCGCTGGATTTGGAAGGGTTACTCCTGTGACTGAAATATCAGGTACGTTCTGGTACATTTCATGTTGATTAGATAGGATGAAAAAGATTTGCTTCCGTGAAATAGTAAATTAGTGTCATTATTTTTACAGATCTGAAGATGGTTTTGAATGAGCCGAAACCGGTCATTAGAATAAAAAATTTGCAGTCAAGACGGATTTTAAGTAACATGTGTTTTGTGGTGGTGGTTAGTGTTTAACGTCCCGTCGACAACGAGGTCATTAGAGACGGAGCGCAAGCTCGGGTTAGGGAAGGATTGGGAGGAAATCGGCCGTGCCCTTTCAAAGGAACCATCTCGGCATTTGCCTGAAAAGATTTAGGGAAATCACGGAAAACCTAAATCAGGATGGCTGGAGACGGGATTGAACCGTCGTCCTCCCGAATGCGAGTCCAGTGTGCTAACCACTGCCCCACCTCGCTCGGTTTTAAGTAACAGTACAAATTTGCAGTCAGAACGCATGGGAGAATCACGAGAGTTCTCCTGCTGTCGTGTGAAATCGCACTCCAGACCATAACTCCACGAGTAGGTCCTGTGCACCTAGCACGCATAGAGGGCCTGAACTGGCCTCGTTCTGACCAGCACTCGGCCATCACTGGCACCGAGGCAGGACCAGCTTCCATCAGAAATCACTCAGACCTCCATCCTGCCCTCCAATGAGGCCTCACTTAGCACTTCTGAAGTCGCAAATGAGGGTGATCTGGGAACAGTGGAATACACGCTATAGGGCGTCTGTTTTGGAGCTGCCCTTGAAGTAACCGATTTGTAACTGCTGGTTGTGTCACTGTTGTGCCAACTGCTGTTCAGATTGCTGCTGCAGATGCAGTATGGTGTTCCAGAGCCCTCTCGGTAGTGCGATAGTGCCACTTGGTCGTCCGGAGACAGGCCTTCCTGCGGCCGTACTTTCTCGTGACCGCCGCTGGCAGCGATGACATACCGTAGATACATTGCTGCCAGGTATTTCTGCAATACCGCAGAAGGAACATCTAGCTTTTCGTAGCCCAATTACACGATCTCGTTCAAACTCAGTGATGTGTTGATAACGGCATCTTTGTCACTTTGAAGGTTTTCTTGAGTAACGTCTACTCTCCACGTTCTGTCTCAAAAATAGCTAACGGTCACGACCGTTACAGCGTGTATTTAAAGGAAACCTGATTTGCATCTTCATAGCGGCGCTACTAACGCCATTCTTATGCGACTGGCGCGGAATTTGAACGGATATCATCTTTCAGATGTAGGAAGACCCCTACCAACTTTCGTTTATGGCGCACAAGTTGTAAGGTGTCAGGCAAATCCAAAACCTTCCATGAAAACCCTGACATGATAACAAATCCGGCAGTATGTCACATAGCTCCGAATAAATTCTGACATTAAATTAACCAAAGTAATACGACCAACGAGTGAGAAAATGGAATACCACAGACTAACACAAGAACGCCTAAATGCATGTCATACCTTCCCACCGTGAAACAGACGCAGTTCCGAGGGGAGAAACGAGAACAGAAGCCGAGAGCAGAATCGTGTAGGCTAAGAGGCCCTACGATAAGGGACGAACACTCATGTCGCCAGCTGGTCGCCTGGACCACCCCTCCGCCCATGTTAAAAGAAAGAACCCCCTAGAAGAACAGTATATATCTTACAATTACACTAAAAGAGCCACACCAGCTGCAAGTTTTAGCGTGAGACTTTTTCGCGTCTCTGTGACGTAGTAAACATTAAAAACATTGCCCCACCACGAAAAGCATAACGTTTCTCATTGGATAGACAGAATTTTTGTAGGTGGAGCTTAAGGTTAACATTGAGACCCTGATTGCTCAGTTGAAAACACATGCGAGATAGCTTTTTTTAAACCAACTTCGGTTAATTATAGTAAGGAGAAGTTACGAGAGAGTTGCTTCCGAGACGGCGAGCTGTGTGGAGCTGCGCCGCCTGCCGCCCACTGACGCTGCCTAAACTCCTACAAGGTAATGAAAGCATGCGATGCCACATTTTTAAGCGCGTAAGGCTTCACTCAGAACTGCAGAAGTCTCATCTGTTACATCCCCTTTTTACGTAACACTAGTGTCGATCGTCAATTAAAGCTCATGATATTCACATTTGCTACTTGAAACAAAAATCTGAAACGCGATGATTTTTCTGTTATATAGTTATTGAGAAGCCACATCAGCCACTGTAACTTACGACAAGTTAAATAAGTAATTAAAGATAATTGAGGGTCACGGTAGACTATTTTGATGGTTTTCTCTTTTGTGAAACTTAATTTAAACCTAGATTATACATGTGATATGGCATATGTCATCCTTCGATCCATTGTAGAACTTGGAAATCCCATTCAGGGAATATTAGTTCACATTTTTGTTGAACGCAGTTGGTTTTTACCATCCTGTATTAAAACACTCCCTTTTATCAATAGTGCAATTTATATACAATGTTTTGTGAGTAGAATAAAATTTCCAATGGTAAACTTAACTGCTTTTTCGACGTTATTTTACCAGTTAACTAAAAATAGGAAAGCCTTGAACCCCTTCCACTAAATTTAGTTAGTATTAGGATTCTTTTACAGGGAGTGCAGTGGAGCTGACGCTAAAATCATTAAATATTTGATTACATCATCGCTAGTCTCACTGAACTCTACATGCCATGTGTGGTCTGGCGTCTCCTTACCAGCAACAGGTCCCAGGTTCAAAAAACATGCTCAGCGCGTCGTTGTGCGAAAGTGGTAGGGAGACACGACTTAGAACAAACAGACACCACGCAGAATGTTAGAAAGTCCTTGAGGCTGCGATGTTTTCCGTCGTGCATTTGTAACTACATCAATGAAATAAATGAAAACTTTAGAGAACGTATGAATCGATCGAAGTCCACCAGTTAAGAGAACAACGATATGGACCTGTGAAGCCCATTTACTGCCGACAAGGCGCAAGGCACATCGCCCCCGCGATAACTGTTCTGCGGGGCGGCCGCTGCCCATGTTTTGGCCGAGTGTTGCGGACTCCCTCCTTTATTCCTCCTCGCCGCCGTGAAATCGCAGGACGTTAAAGCATGAAGGTGGCCACCGGGCGTCTGCCTGCAGAGGGCCATGCACGCTGTTTTTCGGTCCTGTTGCCGGACAATGGCACAGGATCTAGCCTCTTTTTCGTCTCAGAGTGCCACTCTCCGCTCCAGGATTCTTCCGGCAGTCGCGGCTCTTCGCCAACGGTTCCCGCTGGAACGTGCCCGTCTCGAGTATTCCACATCGCCTGTTACTCTGGGTATTGTCATTTCTAAACGAGTCCCTGAGCTATGAACGGCGAATCCTGATAGAATCTACTTCATAACTGTATATATCCTTTCTTTTCGCACAATGAAGCTGCTTTCTCGCTGCTAAGTGAAGATATTTTTGAAAACGTTGTTCCATAATTGCGTCTCCGCAATAAATGCACGCCATCGTTTCAGTAAAGTAACCTGAAGAGCTGGATATTTAAAACAGAGCGCGGGAAAAACGAACACCTAAACCTTTCTGTTCGAGCTCTGATTTCTCTTATTTTATTTCGATGATCATTCCTACCTATGTAGGTTGGGCTCAACAAAATATTTTCGCATTCGGAAGAGAAAGTTGGTGACCGAAATTTCGCAAAAAGATCTCGCCGCGACGAAAAACGTCTTTGCTGTAATGACTTCCATACCAATTCGCGTATCATTTCTGCCACACTCTCTCCCCTATTACGTGATAATACAAAACGAGCTGCCCTTTTTTGCACCCTTTCCATGTCCTCCGTCAATCTCACCTGGTAAGGATCCCACACCGCGCAGCAATATTCTAACAGAGGACGAACGAGTGTAGTGTAAGCTGTCTCTTTAGTGGACTTGTTGCATTTTCTAAGTGTCCTGCCAATGAAACGCAACCTTTGCCTCGCCCTCCCCACAATATTATCTATGTGGTCTCTCCAACTGAAGTTGTTCTTAATTTTTACACCCAGGTACTTAGTTGAAGTGATGCCTTGAGAATTGTACTATTTATCGAGTAATCGAATTCCAACGGATTTCTTTTGGAACTCATGTGGATCACCTCACACTTTTCGTTATTTAGCGTCAACTGCCACCTGACACACCATACAGCAATCTTTTCTAAATCGCTTTGCAAATGATACTGGTCTTCGGGTGACCTTACTAGACGGTAAATTACAGTATCATCGGCAAAAAACCGAAGAGAACTGCTCAGATTGTCACCCAGGTCATTTATATAGATCAGGAACAGCAGAGGTCCCAGGACGATTCCCTGGGGAACACCTGATATCACTTCAGTTTTACTCGATGATTTGCCGTCTATTACTACGAACTGCGACATTCCTGACAGGAAAACACGAATCCAGTCGCACAACTGAGACGATACCCCATAGGCCCGCAGCTTGATTAGAAGTCGCTTGTGAGGAACGGTGTCAAAAGCTTTCCGGAAATCTAGAAATACGGAATCAATTTGAGATTCCCTGTCGATAGCGGCCATTACTTCATGCGAATAAAGAGCTAGCTGCGTTGCACAAGAGCGATGTTTTCTGAAACCATGCTGATTACGTATCAATAGATCGTTCCCTTCGAGGTGATTCATAATGTTTGAATACAGTATATGCTCCAAAACCCTACTGCAAACCGACGTCAATGATTTAGGTCTGTAGTTAAATGGATTACTCCTACTACCCTTCTTGAACACTGGTGCGACCTGCGCAATTTTCCAATCTGTAGGTACAGATCTATCGGTGAGCGAGCGGTTGTATATGAGTGCTAAGTAGGGAGCTATAGTATCAGCGTAATCTGAAAGGAACCTAATCGGTATACAATCTGGACCTGAAGACTTGCCCGTATCAAGCGATTTGAGTTGCTTCGCAACCCCTAAGGTATCTACTTCTAAGAAACTCATGCTAGCAGATGTTCGTGTTTCAAATTCTGGAATATTCCATTCGTCTTCCTTGGTGAAGGAATTTCGGAAAACTGCGTTCAATAACTCCGCTTTAGCGGCACAGTCGTCGATAACAGTACCATCGGCATTGCGCAGCGAAGGTATTGACTGCGTCTTGCCGCTTGTGTACTTTAGATACGATTAGAATTTCTTCGGATTTTCTACCAAATTTCGAGACAATGTTTCGTTGTGGAACCTATTAAAGGCATCTCGCATCGAAGTCCGTGCCAAATTTCGCGCGTCTGTAAATTTTAGCCAATCTTCGGGATTTCGCGTTCTGCTGAGCTTCGCATGCTTTTTCCGTTGCCTCTGCAACAGCGTTCGGACCTGTTTTGTGTACCACGGGGAATCCGTTCCATCTCTTACCAGTTTATGAGGTATGAATCTCTCAACTGCTGTTGCTACTATATCTTTGAATTTGAGCCACATCTCGTCTACATTTGCATAGTCAGTTCGGAAGGAATGGAGATTGTCTCTTAGGAAGGCTTCTAGTGACACTTTATCCGCTTTTTTAAATAAAATTATTTTGTGTTTGTTTCTGGTGGGTTTGGAAGAAACGGTATTGAGCCTAGCTACAACGATCTTGTGATCACTAATTCCTGTATCAGTCATGATGCTCTCTATCAGCTCTGGATTGTTTGTGGCTAAGAGGTCAAGTGTGTTTTCGCAACCATTTACAATTCGCGTGGGTGCGTGGACTAACTGCTCGAAATAATTTTCGGAGAAAGCATTTAGGATAATCTCGGAAGTTGTTTTCTGCCTACCACCGGTTTTGAACAAGTATTTTTGCCAACATATCGAGGGAAGGTTGAAGTCCCCACGAACTGTAACCGTATGACGGGGGTATTTATTTGTTACGAGACTCAAATTTTCTCTGAACTGTTCCGCAACTATATCATCGGAGTCTGTGGGTCGGTAGAAGGAGCCAATTATTAAATAGTTCGGCTGTTAAGTATAACCTCCACCCATACCAATTCTCATGGAGTATCTACTTTGACTTCACTACAAGATAAACCACTACTGACAGACACAAACACTCCAGCACCAATTCTGCCTAATCTATCTTACCCTGAAACTGATAGCCCATAGGGGCTGTTTACCTCACTACGTCTGTGCAACATGTCTGATTCTCGTTATTTGTCTGAACAATATTTATAAAATTAAGTTTTATCAAATTAATTTTGATTGTGCTTTTCCAGTAGAATTTGTACTTCGTTAAAAGAAATCTCTCCGTCAGTTAGTCCACAACAGTTTTATTATTGGTAACAGCAACGAAAAACTATAAGGAAACCGCTCCAGTGAGGTGGTGGCATCACGTTTGGCATCACCAAAACCTTCCTGCGATGAATTCCATTGTGTGGTAGAGTGATGTCATTGACCCAATTAGTGAGGGAAAAATCGCATTCTGTGGTCCCATTGGTTTTATTGGAGACGTGTTCTTAGCGGGTCAGTGAAATACTGTATTCTTTTTAAATTTTTTTGATTTTTCGAAGTAGTCTTTTTTTAGTTCACTGCACTATATCTGGTGATTTTTCAGTAAATGGATCCATCCCTGACGTGCCATCCTGGAAGAATCAGGGGAAGATTATGGTTAGGGCTCCGTCGACGACCCTTTCATTAAGAACGGACCATAAATCTAGCAAAGGGAAAGGATGGGGTTATAAATTGGCCACATCTCTTTCATAGGTACCATTGAACCATTCGTCCTGCTATTTAAGCGAACCACGGTAAGCCTAAATCTGAATGGTCAGGTGGGAATTTGAATCCAGTTGCACCTGAACGCAAGTCTCGTTGTGCTTCTGGGATCTCTGCAAAATATCCATTTCTGCTGCAGTAACCTTCTCATTGTACATTTCCAGCTGAACAATAAAAGTGGCAATAGCCACTAAAAATATATTCCCTGGTAAGTGGAAGGAAGTTCAAATGGTTCACATGGCTCTGAGCACTATGGGACTTAACTTCTAAGGTCACCAGTCACCTAGAACTTAGAACTACTTAAACCTAACTAACCCAAGGACATCAAACACATCCATGCCCGAGGCAGGATTCGAACCTGCGACTGTAGCGGTCGAGCGGTCCGGACTGTAGCGCCTAGAACCGCTCGGCCACCCAGGCCGGCGTGGAAGGAGGAAGTAATGAGAAAGTATAGGACAGTTTGCTGATCTGGACTCTCCTAATCTCCCTGCTACAGCTTTCTGCTTGTTATCTGTTTCTTATTGCCCCTTCGTGACTTTACTTTTTGACTTATGTCGTGGAGGGGAAAAAGTAAGAATAAAAATATGAAAAACGTGGCAGATATGTCAACTACGTTTTAAAGGAGTTCTCCTTGGGATGTCACCTACCGCATTGTACGTCTTCAAAGACTGCTTCGTGAAGTCACTAACGCGGGAAACGATTCGAACGCAGAAGCGGAATTTAACAAACGTGCTGCTATGATTAATTCGTCTATCGGGTTAATTAGTAGTAATACAATATTGACAGCAGCCTTTCAAGTTCTCCGGTGCGAAATTTCAAACAATATGTAATTATAACTTCTATGAGCCATTCGGCAGTTCATAGTTCGTTGTAAAGGGATCTATATCAATTTTCTAGAAGTGTAAGTACCATACATAATATATTATCTTAAATTTGAGATTAATGCTGTGATTTACTTCTGTTTTTCTCACGTGAACGACATTTTAAGTTACTTTTACTCGACCCAGCAACATACAAAAGATTAAATCTATGATCAATGTCGAAACTGATTTTGATTTGTAACACGGTAAGAAGTACCGAAATATTTGTCATCTGAACGTGTTTGTTGTCAAACAACCTTCTTTCAGAGCCGTAACAGGATGAAAAATCTTTGTAAAAGAGAAATAACCCGCCGAAGACTGTTAATATTACAGTGGCGTCTTAAGCGATGATATCGTGTGTGGTTAGCCGTTGTTTTCTTGCAAATGGCTGCGTGCCGTCCGTGACACCGAATACAGAACAATGGTTCCTCGAATTCGACATTGGCATGATACTGCTTTCAATTTCAAGGATATGAAGGACCGTTTCTAAAAGATGCCATCGTTAGTAATGTGAGAAGATATTTCAGTACAGAAACGTCGACATTTTCTTGAATGATTAATGCATGCTAACCACTCTTCAGCAAAAGTCCAGCTGTTGCTGATCGAAAAGAACAATTCAAATTGGGAATAAGGAGGAGATGATTATTGCTTCCTGCGTTTTGTTTTAAAACAAGAGCAATTCCTCGGGGTGTTCTAGGTCGGAACTCGAAAATTATGATCCCGTTATTGTTCCTTGGTGGGGCAACAGTGCTTTATTATTACTGAATAATCCTAGAGTGTTTATCAGTTTATGAATACGAAGTAGAATAAGGTCGATCGACCCACTTGACATTTACTGGAGTGTGTATACTTTTGCCAAATCACATGTCATGCTTACGAGACGCATTCTCTACGTGTAATTGTGTTTACCAGAACGTGACAGAGAATGGGTACGATTCAAAACTGAAACAACGGATTAAAACAAGTAAGTGAAGAAAGCAAGAGCGTCAAATTTAAATATTGAGAGTATTAGACACCTTGCGCAGTAATCGTTTAATGTATCCGAAATACTTTCATTTCAACGACAAACGTTAGCTGCCCGAAGAAATTTTTAATTTGTTTTGGGTCTCCCAACATTGAGTTGCTACTAGATTTCACTGTTCAAATGTTATACCGTTTCGTTTATTGTAACAATACGTATAGAAGGTGTAAATTTTAAGTTGGCAAACCAGAATAACAAGAAAAGTAAGCTTCACACGAAAAAATGTGTAGAATCCAAAGTTGATTATTTTCGAGCGGGACATCTGTTGGTGCTAAAATTAGCCCGCCACCTCAGCCCACTGGGGGTGGGGCTGGAGATATCTTTAAAATTTCAAACAGGAATCCCCATTTTTTTTTGCAGAATCAGATTCTACATAAAAGCGACGTACATTTTATCAGACCATTTGTTTTGATTCTTGGTAGTTGGCACTGTAATTCAAGAAAATCGATGTTCTCATTTTTGCGTGGAAAATGGTTACGGATAAATAAATATTACTTATTTACTTCGTAAATTTTGATTCGCTAAAACTAAAACTCTCCCTCTCTCTCTGTAGGGTGGGGTTTGAGTGAGAGGAATTAGAGTTTTACAAATGTTGACCCATGTGTAATTTTTTCCTCAGATTCGGTTAAGTTTTGTTTGGGTCAGCATTTGTAAAACTTTAGAATCAAAATTTACGAAGTAAATAAGTATTTTTTTATTTGCCCGTAACCATTTTCCACGCAAAACTGAGAACATGGATTTTCTTGAATTACGCGCCAACTACCAAGAGTCAAAACAAATGTTTAAGGCAAAATGTACGTAGTATTTTATGTAGAATCTGAATCTGCAATAAAAAAGTGGGGTTCCCGTTTGAAATTTTAAAGTTGCCTCCCGCCCTACCCTGAGGGGGCTGGGGTTGCGGCCTAATTTTAGCACCAGCAGATGTCCCCCTCGAAAATAATCAACTTTGGATTCTACACATTTTTTCGTGTGAAGCTTATTTTTCGAGTTGGTCTGGTTTGTCAACTTAAAATTTACACCCAGTGTACAAATATCAACAGGCAAACAGAATAAACTCATCAAAGAATGAGTTGCTTCCTTTTTAAGAATTTCGTTACTTTTGTTAACGAATTGTGAGGTCCTGAATATTACATCGCAGTACATAAAAGTCTATTTAGGAAAAGAAGACCAAGCTCGTGTTTTCATTTTGCTTCACTGGAAAATCATGCGGAAAGTTACGTCATTAGGATATCAGGTTCAACCCCTATGACTATGCTTGTGCAGCGTGAAAAAGCGTTGAAAGTTCTTCTTGGCAGCATGTGTTAGACCTGATTGCGTCTACTTTTCTGCAGACGGTGTCGTCGTGAACGATCTTGGCCATGGGGTGTCCTGGCTGCTGAATCATTTATATCTGTTGCAGCCTTTGAAGGCCTTACGCTTAGCTGTAGCGTGCCACTACTACGGAGACAGTATACAACAGATCACTGACGTGGCCTACAAGGAACTTCCCATGTGCTACGTGGACGTCAAAACGGGACATAGTACGTATTATTTTCTCGGAGGCCTTACAGTCAGTACTACAACTGTTTTATCTAGAATAACGAGGTACAATTTGAACAGGAAGTACTCCAGACAGGTTATGCGGTATCTCAAGCTAGTACGAAAGAGTGACTGGATGTGGAGTGCCATAGTCACAAAGAGCTACAGTAAATTAAGAGTTGTCACACTTTGCTGGCTTTGATAGTTGGTGTTTGCAGCCTTTGTGATTTGTGTTATACGGGTATTAGGTCGTGGCCCAACGCGTGTTTCTGCGCCTAACATTTCGTCTACTAATGCTGGAATTGATATCAGAAGCTATAACGATTCAAATAGCAGTTTCAAACTTAAACAAGCATTGGGAGGCAAAACGTCAGGCAGAAAGCGTCTCGTGGACAACGGAATTACGTCCACATAACAAAAGTCGCCAAAAATACCTGAGAATATAGGCCGTCGCCTCAATTTTACATTTTCAGAATCCGTCAGAACTCTTTTCCATTGCGTTTAATCATTCTTTCCCTCTCGTTTCTGTTACTGTTATTGTTTTTCTACCTCTATAATACCAAGTCACAAGTAGTTTGAAAGATAATTTAATAATTTTTAACATTTTTCGTAGGTTCGGACTCTTTCAGTCTACTATAGAGTAACAAGGGCTGTCAAGGATTTCGCAAGCAAGGTTGTATTATCTGCGTAAGTATTCATTAAACCAAAGGGAAAAATATTCAAGCACATTGTATACCTCGTTCCTACAAAAAAGGCAAACACGTACTACCTATTTTAGTAATCGAACTGATGTGTTATCAGAGAAAAGAAAATAAGCAGAAGAAAATATTACAACTGTTGTTTTACAAAAGGCATCAATATACTGCACTACACCTTGAACATTTCTACTTCTTTCTGATGTGCGTTTCCGTCTTTCTAATGTGTGTTTTTTGTGAGTCTGCACACCAAGAAAATTTCTTTGACATTTCAATTTGACCAAGAAACAAGTAGCTGAAACACAATTATTCTGGCACAGGTCGTTCTTTAATATACACTACTGGCCATTAAAATTGCCACACCACGAAGATGACGTGCTACAGACGCGAAATTTAACCGACAGGAAGAAGATGCTGTGATATGCACATGATTAGCTTTTCAGAGCGTTCACACAAGGCTGACGACGGTGGCGACACCTACAACGTGCTGACATGAGGAAAGTTTCCAACCGATTTCTCATTCACAAACAACAGTTGACTGGAGTTGCCTGGTGAAACGTTGTTGTGATGCCTCGTGTAAGGAGGAGAAATGCATACCGTCACGTTCCGACTTTGATAAATTCGGATTGTAGCCTATCGCGATTGCGGTTTATCGTATCGCGACATTGCTGCTCCGGTTGGTCGAGATCCAGTGACTGTTAGCAGAATATGGAATGAAATGGGTTCGAATGGCTCTGAGCACTATGGGACTTAACTGCTGTGATCATCAGTCCCCTAGAACTTAGAAGTACTAAAACCTAACTAACCTAAGCACAACATACACATCCATGCCCGAAGCAAGATTCGAACATACGACAGTAGCGGTCACCCGGTTCCAGACTGTAGCGCCTAGAACCGCTCGACCACACCGACCGGCGACTATGGAATCGGTGGGTTCAGGAGGGTAATACGGAACGCCGTGCTGGATCTCAACGGCCCCGTATCACTACCAGTCGAGATGGCAGGCATCTTATTCGCATGGCTGCAACGGATCGTGCAGCCACGTCTCGAACCCTGAGTCAACAGATGGGGACGTTTACAACCATCTGCACGAACAGTTCCACGACGTTTGCAGCAGCATGGACTATCAGCTCGGAGACCATGGCTGCGGTTACCCTTGACGCTGCATCACAGACAGGAGCGCCTGCGATGATGATAACTCAACAACGAACCTGGGTGCACAAATAGCAAAACGTCATTTTTTCAGATCAATCCAGGTTCTGGTTACATCATCATGATGGTCGCATCCGTGTTTTGCGACATCGCGGTGAACGCACGGAAGCGTGTATTCGTCATCGCCATACTGGCGTATAGCTCGGCGTGATGGTATAGGGTGCCATTGGTTACTTCTGTTCGCATTGGCGGCACTTTGAACAGTGGACGTTACATTTCAGATGTATTACGACCCGTGGCTCTACCCTTCATTCGATCCCTGCAAAACCCTACATTTCAGCAGGATAATGCACAACCGCATGTTGCAGGTCCTGTACGGGCCTATCTGGATACAGAAAATGTTCGACTGCTGCCCTGGCCAGCACAATCTCCAGATCTCTCACCAACTGAAAACGTCTGGTCAATAGTGGCCGAGCAACAAGCTCGTCACATTACGCCGGTCACTACTCGTGATGAACTGTGGTATCATGCTGAAGCTTCATGGGCAGCTGCACCTATATACGCCATCGAAGCTCTGTTTGACTCAATGCCCAGGCGGCTCAAGACCGTTATTACGGCCAGAGGTGATTGTTCTAGGTCCTGATTTCTCAGGATCTATGCACCCAAATTGCGTGAAAATGTAATCACATGTCAGTTCTAGTACACTCCTGGAAATGGAAAAAGAACACATTGACACCGGTGTGTCAGACCCACCATACTTGCTTCGGACACTGCGAGAGGGCTGTACAAGCAATGATCACACGCACGGCACAGCGGACACACCAGGAACCGCGGTGTTGGCCGTCGAATGGCGCTAGCTGCGCAGCATTTGTGCACCGCCGCCGTCAGTGTCAGCCAGTTTGCCGTGGCATACGGAGCTCCATCGCAGTCTTTAACACTGGTAGCATAGCGCGACAGCGTTGACGTGAACCGTATGTGCACTTGACGGACTTTGAGCGAGGGCGTATAGTGGGCATGCGGGAGGCAGGGTGGACGTACCGCCGAATTGCTCAACACGTGGGGCGTGAGGTCTCCACAGTACATCGATGTTGTCGCCAGTGGGCGGCGGAAGGTGCACGTGCCCGTCGACCTGGGACCGCACCGCAGCAACGCACGGATGCACGCCAAGACCGTAGGATCCTACGCAGTGCCGTAGGGGACCGCACCGTCACTTCCCAGCAAATTAGGGACACTGTTGCTCCTGGGGTATCGGCGAGGACCATTCGCAACCGTCTCCATGAAGCTGGGCTGCGGTCTCGCACACCGTTAGGCCGTCTTCCGCTCACGCCCCAACATCGTGCAGCCCGCCTCCAGTGGTGTCGCGACAGGCGTGAATGGAGGTACGAATGGAGACGTGTCGTCTTCAGCGATGAGAGTCGCTTCTGCCTTGGTGCCAATGATGGTCGTATGCGTGTTTGGCGCCGTGCAGGTGAGCGCCACAATCAGGACTGCATACGACCGAGGCACACAGGGCCAACACCCGGCATCATGGTGTGGGGAGCGATCTCCTACACTGGCCGTACACCTCTGGTGATCGTCGAGGGGACACTGAATAGTGCACGGTACATCCAAACCGTCATCGAACCCATCGTTCTACCATTCCTAGACCGGCAAGGGAACTTGCTGTTCCAACAGGACAATGCACGTCCGCATGTATCCCGTGCCACCCAACGTGCTCTAGAAGGTGTAAGTCAACTACCCTGGCCAGCAAGATCTCCGGATCTGTCCCCCATTGAGCATGTTTGGGACTGGATGAAGCGTCGTCTCACGCGGTCAGCACGTCCAGCACGAACGCTGGTCCAACTGAGGCGCCAGGTGGAAATGGCATGGCAAGCCGTTCCACGGGACTACATCCAGCATCTCTACGATCGTCTCCATGGGAGAATAGCAGCCTGCATTGCTGCGAAAGGTGGATATACACTGTACTAGTGCCGACATTGTGCATGCTCTGTTGCCTGTGTCTATGTGCCTGTGGTTCTGTCAGTGTGATCATGTGATGCATCTGACCCCAGGAATGTGTCAATAAAGTTTCCCTTTCCTGGGACAATGAATTCACGGTGTTCTTATTTCAATTTCCAGGAGTGTATATTATATTTGTCAAATGAATACCCGTTTATCATGTGCATTTCTTCTTGGTGTAGCAATTTTAATTGCCACTAATGTATTTACTATAATGAATGACATATTGTAAAGAGAGAAGCTTAGACTGTACCATCGCTTTTAAAAATATTTACCATTATGTTATATTGTCGAAAACGGATATTCTGAGCCCGTGGCTGTGTACAAAATATTGGTTGACTCTTACACAGGAGATAAGAGCAACAACCAGCCATTTTTTACAATGATTTTTATATATTTAAATAGCGTTGGTTCGAAACCAGCTATTGAAATAAGTAAATAGCACTGTAAAAAGTGGCTGGCTGCTGCTATCTTCTATGTAAGAATCATTCTATACTTACCATAATACTTTCAGTTTCAATTATTCACTCTTGATAACCAGTTTTGATCAATTTATTAATCATCTTCACACCTTATTAATCACGAGCTGTGAGGAGTAGAAATTCCTTTTATGTTATAGTTTACGACTATGTTCTTTTTTAAAGATTTCGTACAAGTTTACAGTACATCGATGACGTGCTTCAAAAACATCCCAGCAAAAAGGTTTTTTTGCACATATTTGCGCGTGAAATTCGAGCGGTTCACATACAAATTGTGTCATTAGCTGAGCATTAATTTCAGACCAATTAACATCTTTTGCAAAAGGAGTTAATCGACTGGCACAATTCGCCTGGGCACGAGCTCCGGTTCGTCGTTCAAACCTTGCTCGATATGGTGTTACATAGCTACAGCAAAACAGATGTTCGAATGGCTGTAGAAATGGCCGCTGGTCCGTGCTCAGCGAAAGACTTTTTACCCCATGTTCTTAGCTCAAATAGGAACCGAGCACGAAGAGCCTCCTTCCCCCCCCCCCCCCCCCCCTCCAAACAGCGATCCTGCATGCTACCTTCTCAAACATAATCGGTATAGAGCTTCTGCAAGGTAAAGATCACACGGTTTCGAACACAAACCTTACGAACAGAGAAAAATCCATGTGTTCAGCTAAGATCGATCAGTGCGTTGTCAACAATTGATAACAGTGACTCAAAATGGCTCTGAGCGCTACCCTGGGACTAAACTTCTGAGGTCGTCAGTCCCCTAGAACTTAGAACTGCTTAAACCTAACTAACCTAAGGACATCACACACATCTATGCGCGAGGCAGGATTCGAACCTGCGACCATAGCGGCCGCGCGGTTCCAGACTGAAGTGCCTAGCTGATAACAGTGTCTTCAGAGAGGTAGACTAATTATATGCAAGAGACAATAGATTGAGAAATATTGAATACTCACATAGTTTCCCATATGAGATGCCTTATCTTTTAAAATTCCTTAAGCTCACGCTGTGTTGTGATAAGCAATCAATATTCTTTTCACTACAAAAATAATCAAGTGAAAATTTCTGTACATTCAAAAGCCGTAGGATAATGTAATTGTCGCCACTTCCCTGTAGCTATCAAGAGACCTTGTCCTTATGAAGGACTTAATTTTTTATTTTATTTGTGTGAAAGCAAGCCTTGTTGTTAGCTGCGCCACACGATGGAATATTTTTAAATTCGTTCGACTTTTTTGTTTTTATTGTCTCTCTGTGATATCTACACTTGTATATCCTCGTATAGCTTGCAGAGTAAGATTTACCGGAGAAATTTTGTGACAGATATGATTAAGGCAGAAACAGTTCTGCCTTTGTGATAGTTACATGGCGATAGTCATGTAGCTTTTGCCTTTGACACAAACAATTTTGCAAACAAACATTACCATCGTTCTGTAATAAAACATTTGTCTACGTCTGGGCCGTTAACAGCCTCGATCTGTATCCCTAACATTCGAATAAATTAACTGAAATCAACGTATCCTAATTCGTTTGTCCTAAGGTTTAGTTAATTACATCAGTTTACAAATTCTCTGGAGCTGATCAGTTAAAAATCAGCGATCATGAAATGCATCACTTTGCAGCCTGAACATGTACTACATCATGAAAAAGAATGCTGCATCATAATTTAATCAATATACTCTAGATTCATGATGCAAGCAAACACATAAATATGCATAATATATAACTTGTTTCGTCTGTGGTCAAAGTTCCAAAGCTGAATACACCGCATGGCACACAGAATACGAACTCTTAGGTATACCTATAGATAATGAAATAAATTCGACGAAAAATGTTTTCATTTTGGCGTTAACTGTATTTAGATAGCCATAATTGAAGAAATGGTGTCTTTGGGAAAACGTGATTACTATTAGAAGATAGAAAAAACACCGTCTGGATCACTCATTGCTTTCTTATGCAGGTGATAGGTTATCTTCATATCCAAAACTAGTATTACAAAACGCAGGTTGTCAGCAGGATGAGGCTGAAGAAGCAAACGTCTAAGGGGAAGGGCAGCAGGACGGACTCAGAATGGGACCAGCTCAAGTTAGTATCGACCGAAGTGGTGCAGTGGTTAAAGCGCTGGGCTTGTGTTCTTATGGAGAGTATTTCAAATTTCTGTCTAGTCAGTGTTTCCGTGCTAAATAATTAACAGGAATATTAGGAGCATTACTGTGAAAGAAGACGATTTGCTGCTTTATCCTTGTTCGAACTTGTTCAAAAATGTTCAAATGTTTGTGAAATCTTACGGGACTTAACTGCTAAGGTCATCACTCCCTAAGCTTACACACTACTTAACCTAAATTATCCTAATGACAAACACACACGCCTATGCCCGACGGAGGACTCGAACCTCCGTCGGGACCAGCTGCACAGTCTATGAGTGCAGCGCCTTAAACCTCTCCGCTAATCCCGCGCGGCTTGTTCGAACTTTAAAATTGGTAGTTGTATACAGCGTCCAGCTTTTATGCTTCTTGAAAGCTATAATTACGCTTGTGAGAGAATTACCAGCAGAATGTTTGAAAGGATTCCTACTGATCAACCCAACCGTTGAGTTACACACATCAGTACGTTTGTCGTTTTGTTCTCTCAGCTTCCCCGTGTCTGCCGTCCTCCGCTTAGCGCTGTACAAAGCAGTCTTTGAAGACTACACTCCGGTTGGTGGCCTCCCAAGGACAACATCTTTAAAACGTAGCTCGCATATCTGCCATTTTTTTGTATTTTTGTTGTTACTCGTGCCTCTCCATTGCAGGAGTCGTAAAGTCACATCACCTAACAGACTAGTTTGGGAGAAATCAGCAATAGCGAGAGGAATAGTTCTGGACTTATTAAAGAGCTCTAGAAAGGGATTAGGAGAGACTAGAGACGCAAACGTTTATGTACTCCGAATGTGAGATCTATCTTCAGTTATCTAGTCGTCGACAACTCGTTAAACTCCTGTCGTCCGCAGCTCGTGGTCGTGCGGTAGCGTTCTCGCTTCCCACGCCCGGGTTCCCCTGTTCGATTACCGGCGGGGCCAGGGATTTTCTCTGCCTGCTGATGACTGAGTGTTGTGTGATGTCCTTAGGTTAGTTAGGTTTAAGTAGTTCTAAGTTCTAGGGGACTGATGACCACAGATATTAAGTCCCATAGTGCTCAGAGCCATTTGAAACTCCTGTCTTTCTTTTTAACGATTATGAGACACCACTCAAATCATCGTAATTGATTTCTGTACAGCAGTTTCCAATCATCAGTGGACTAATGGTTGCTGACTGTTGTCAGACCCAGTTACTTTTGTTTCACACTCAGGACTTGTAGCTCTTGTCTCTCACAAACTCCACAGAAGCTCTTCTGCGGCGGTTGGGCAAAGGCTTTGTGGAAGCCATTATGCACGCTATATTGAGGAAACACGGTGCAAAAACCAATGGAGTTACAGCGTTATTAGAACACAGGTGTCTTTTCAGGTGGAACATCATTATGTCACGGTCATTGTCATCACGTTTTTGATCCTCTATGGCTCTTATTTGATGAACAGTGAATATTAAACGCTAGTAAAAAACGGTTCATTTTGACACAATTCAACTACAGCACTGCAAATGCGATAGCGTCCAGAAATGAACATAATCTGAGAAAGAGGAAACTGGAAAGATATAAGGTTAGCAATCACCAGCAAACCGGAACTGTGCTGCACGTGCAGGAAAGTGAATGCTCTTTGTCTGGAATAAGCAGTTAGTTCATAGAGACCGAAATCCTGTGCGTCAGGCTCATTATGTGTTGACTATGATTGCCATTTCTTTGGAGCGAAAGCGCAGAAATTTACAAATTAATGCCACAGAATCGCCGTTGGACTCTGATTTTCAAGGAAAAATCCTCATTCGACTTGAAAGAAGTCAAGAAGACCGAGGTCTCATTGACGATGGACGTGAAACAGAGTATCATTACAAGCTTTTGGGGATGGTTAAGGGACACAAAGTGGATGTTGGTGGCCATTAGATGATCTATCAAGAATAGCCGTTTCACGAGACCGATGTGTGGATTTAACTCCACGACTAAATCTAACGATCTCCCAAATACAGTTGTCTGCAGACGTTGCAACTACATCGAGTTGTATTTTATTGACTTATTGTTTATCGGAGAATCAGAACTGTGGTGTCACCGCCAGACACCACACTTGCTAGTGGTAGCCTTTAAAGCGGCCGCGGTCCGGTAGTATACGTCGGACCCGCGTGTCGCCACTATCAGTGAATGCAGATCGAGGGCCGCCACACGGCAGGTCTAGAGAGACTTCCTAGCACTCGCCCCAGTTGTACAGCCGACTTTGTTAGCGATAGTTCACTGACTTCTACGCTCTCATTTGCCGAGACGATAGTTAGTATAGCCTTTAGCTACGTTATTTGCTACGACCTAGCAAGACGCCATTATCAGTTATTATTGTGAATCATGTAATGTCCAGAGCGACGTTCACCATTAATGGATTAAAGTTAAGTATTCCACCAGCTACGTCCGCTATTCTCAATTCTAATTCCCTTGTCATGTTCCAGACCTCACGCCAGCCTGCATGAGCTAAAACGCGTGCATTTCGGCCTCCTTTAGTAACACGGTGTTGGCTCTCCGGCCAACCACAACAAGAACAGTGGACCTCTGCGTGATGTTCAGTTGCGTATGACCTACTCAAGGCACTGCAGAAACACATTCGTTTATTATGGAGTCAGGATTTTTAAACTGGACCATGAATAAAAGGAGGAGTGTACTCTTGGCAGATGTATACTACTTCAGTTTACAAAATGGTTTTCGTCGCTCATTCGTCTGGAGAACCGTCTCACATTCATCTCGAGAATATATTGTAGCCGTTAAAATAGCAGGAATATTGTGAATAGTGAATGGATGTAAGGACGCATCTTCGTTGATGGTCGGAGGAAAAGTGCTCCAGACTTACGGCATATGTATCATCGAGTTGTTCTGGCGATTGTAGGTGGGCTGATCCTGAACAACTCACATAACTTTTCAAAAATGGTTCAATTGGCTCTGAGCACTATGGGACTCAACTGCTGTGGTCATTAGTCCCCTAGAACTTAGAACTACTTAAACCTAACTAACCTAAGGACATCACAAACATCCATGCCCGAGGCATGATTCGAACCTGCGACCGTAGCAGTCGTACGATTCCGGACTGCGCGCCTAGAACCGCGAGACCACCGCGGCCGGCCATAACTTTTCAGCACAGCTGTTTTTCGGGAATGAGATCAACCACCAATGAAATTTTGAACATTTCTTTCTTGCTTTACATCACGCAGCTTATTCAGTTTTTGCTTGGAACACGAACATTTTCAAAGTAATTTAATTTCCAAGTGCACACCATCGCGTGTTTATCGTAGACAAATGAGTATGCCGACCACACAAATTATTTAAAGGACGCCACTGTTGTTAATCTACAGAATCACCTACGCTCATTGCATACATTAAGACGTGATTCAGCTACATGTTCATAATAATATCAAAGCTGTAAATCAGTTCATATTACTGCTCGAATGTTACAGACACAAGGTGGAATGTGTCAAAACGAGTTGTCACTTCAGCACTGGCGGCATTTATTTACAGCCACGATATTATTATGAACATACGAGTCAGGTACATCATGATGTAGAGATGAGCGTAGATAGTTTGTGTATGTTTCCAGCAGACGTGTCCAGGAAGCTGATTGTTCGAGAGAGGGCCAGATTTACATACATATCAGGTTGATCCGGGCCCAGGGTGCTAAGAGAAAAGTGAGCGCCGAGAGACGTCGATCGCCATGTATATTTTCAGTAGACTTAGTAGCTGGCCGGTTCGAATCCTGCCTCGGGCATGGATGTGTGTGATGTCATTAGGTTAGTTAGGTTTAATTAGTTCTAAGTTTTAGGCGACTGATGAGCTCAGAAATTAAGTCGAATAGTGCTCAGAGCGATTTAGACTTAGTAAAAAATAAAAAATACCAATACTGTTGCTAGTGAAGCGTTTGGCTCATCCTAGATCACTTGGATTGATGAGGGAGGGGGGGGGGGGGCGAAGGGCGACTGATCGTGTTACTGGTTGTCACAGCATGTTTTACTTCGATTCATAGGCAAGTTACTGCAGCTTCGGTTGTCAGTTACGCATCACGAAGAGATCATCCTATTGCGATGGAAATTGGTTGATGTGATGTTCATATACAGACAAAGAAATGAGACGAGGTACCGGCAGAATTAAAGCTGTGAGGACGGGTTGCGAGTCCTGTTTGGGTAGCTCGGTCGGTAGGGCACCTGACAGCGAAAGGCAAAGGTCCGAAGTGCGAGTCTCGGTCCGACACAGAAATGATTACAATTACAGAAAAATTGCTGTCTAGGGCATCGCCATGCAGATCTTAAGTGGACATTGGGGTTCAGGGCCTCAGTTCGGAGCGGAAACCATCACTGACAACAATTCTACTCCAGTCAATGAGATTCCAGGCCGAAGACGTGTCTGAAGACATTCCGTACGGTGGTCGGATACCAACGTGGATGTCGTCCACCATACGTCCCGACAAACAGGATTTGGGGTGACATTTCTTTCTGTACGTCGACGATATTCTGCGCTCCGTTTTGCTGCCTTCCTGGCAAGCCATCCTGGGCTTACATTCCAGCAAGATAATGCCAGCCCGTCCACGGCGAGAGTTTCTACTGCTTGTCTTCGGGCCAGTAAGGTCACCGGGTATCCTCCCAATTCAGAACGTATGGAGCATTTTGGGCAGGGCCAACTAACCAGCTCGGGATTTTGAAGATCTAACGCGCCAGTTGGACAGAGTTTGGCACGATATCTCTCAGGAGGACATCCAACAACTCTATCAGTCATTGCCAAGCCGAGTAAAAGCTTGCGTAAGGTCCAGAGGCGGACCAACGTGTTATTTACTAGCTCAGTTTGTGAAGCTCTTTCTCTTGAATAAGACATGCAGTTTTTTCTGAAATTGTCATCATTTGTTTGTCTGTCCTTGTATTTCACATTTAGCAGAGAGTAGTTTTGTTAGAATGAAAACGGAAATTTACACCTCCCAATTGGCAGTAGTGACATTAACAGGTGGAATTTTAACATTCAGTGAAAGCATTTATGGCGGTGAAATGAGTAGCGTAGATATAGGAATGGAAGCGACCTTGTTGTTTGTATTAATGCTGAAGAAAGTGAATGGGGGAGGGGGGGGGGGGAGGGCGTCGGCGAAAAGCCGCTACCTGAGACCTTACTGTCCATGAAAACTACCTAAAGGTAAGATTTGATGGATTGAAATTGAAAATGGAGTTATATATTTTGAAATGTTGTAAGAAAAAAGGGAAATAGCTTTTATATTAAAATGAGCTTTACATATTGAAGATTTTTCAGTCTTTTTCCATCTCCAGCGCGTTGGAGAAAATTAAAACCGATGTGTTAAGTGTAAGTTGACTGATTGCCGGAAGAAGTAGCAGATAGCAGAAAACCAAGATTGGCCGCCACACAGTTTACGCGAGGAGACGGATCAATACTGATCAAAAATGGTTATCAAGTGTGAATAATTGCAAATGAAAGTATTATGGTAAGTACAGGTTGACTCTTACATAGAAGATAGCAGCAACCAGCCACGCCTATTTCCCCCCATTTCAGGCACCTCAACACGTGCTTCTGTGGAAGCAGAAAGCCCTACTTGGAGGTAGAAAACCCTTAAATGTTCCTTGTAACAGAAACTGCCATTGTCTTATGTATCGGCATGTTCAATAAAAGCATAACTGCAACATTTCGTACTCTTCTGGCTTCTTATAAGGAAGGGAAACAATATGAAATAGAGTGAGGTACGTCACAATAACATAGCAAACGATAATGACTGCCTCACACAATACGGAAGAGTGGTGCACTTAAGAGAGTGGTGTGGGCCTACTGTGAGCCAGATAGCAGCCAAAAACAACTTACTACTGGCTGAAGCCTTCCGATTTCTAACGATTAAGGACTTGGGAGTTAGGAGCTGATTGGCCAACATACAGCTCATGTACTGTATGTATATTTCTTCAGTATCGTCATTAACAGCTTTGTTATTGTGGAATAGATTTTACAATTTCTAAATATACACTGAAGGAAAAAAAAAACTGCAAAGCCAAGAAGGAGTTGAGCGACATAAAGAAAAGTTGATGGGCGTCTTTCTATATCTAAAAGATGATGTTTTAAAATTTCGCGCCAGTCGGATTGCAGTGGCGTTTGTAGCGCCACTATCAGAATGCACATCAGGTTTGATTTAAATACACGCTGTAACAGTCGTGAGCGTTAGTTACTTTTGATTCTGGACGTGGTGAGCTGATGTAAGTTAAGAATGCCATTAAGGCGTCAAAGAAGCCATTATCAACACCTCTCTCAGTTTGAACGAGATCGTGTAATTAGCGCTGCGGTACCACAGAAAGACTTCGTAGGAACGTAGCCACCAAAAATGATCGGACTCTGAACGGTCACATGGCATCACCAAGAGGGAAGACCATCGTGTTTGGCCTTTGGCTCTAGCGCTTCGTGCTGCGTCTGCAGCACCAGTTGGCACCACAGTGACACAACGAACTGCTACAAAAAGGTTACTTAGACCATAGCTCCGAGACAGGAGCCCTGCAGTGTGCATTCCACTACCCCGAAACTACCGCCATTTGCGACTTCAGTGGTGCCAAGCGAGAGCTCACTGGAGATTGGGATGGATTTCTGTCGTGTTTGTTGCGTTTTCTGACGAAAGATGCTTCTGCCTCGGTGCCAGTGATGTCTGTGTGTTGGTTAGAAGGTCGGTTGAGGGCGTGCAACCAACCTGTCTGTATGCTAGACATACTGAACCCACACCTGTAGTTATAATCTGGGGTGCGGTTTCGTATGACAGCAGGAGCACTCTCGCGATTATCGCAGGCACCCTGCCTGCAAAGTTCAACATCAGTTTGATGAGTGGGACTTTTGCCCTGCCATTCATGAACGGCATTCTAGGTTTTTTCCAGCAGGATAACGCTCGCTCAGATACCGCTGTTGTAACCCAACATGCTCTACAGATTGTCGACATGTTGCTTGGGCCTGCTCGATCACCAGATCTGTCTAATCGAGTACACATGAGGCATGACCGGACGACAACTTCTGCATCATCCACAGCCAACTTCAACCATCCCTGTAGTGACCGACCAAGTTCAACATGCATGGGACTCCATCCCACAAACTGATATCCGGCACATTACGACACACTGCTTGCAAGTGTGCATGCTTGCGTTCAACATTCTAGTGGTTACTCCGGTTATTAATGTACCAGCATTTCACATTTGCAATGGTTTTTCTCGCGTTTATATAAACCTGTGATCTTGTAATGTAAATCACTTAACATACAGAGTGACACACGATACGTCACTTGATTTGTTTCATAAATAACACATTTGTTGTTGACAAGATTTGTAATTTATTGATGTTGAAGTAAAAAATACAGCTTTGAAATACAACCTAATGAGTCACATGTTCAATACGCTGCCGTTTTGGTTTACAACTTCTTCTAGTCGCACACATGCATTTGTGAAGTTTTCTGACACAAATCTTCTGGAATGGCGCGGCACTGCTCCACAATGATGGCCCTAAGTTGCACTGCATTTTCAGGTTTTTTGTGGTACGTCTTTTCTTTTAGGAGCCCCCAAAGGAAGAAGTCACATGGGTTAATCTCCGGGCTGTGGGGCGGCCACATTCCTTCTCCTGCATAACGTTCTGGAAACCTCTTTGACAATACCCTAAGGCCAAGTCTTTCGTATAGGAAATCAAACACAACATCGTCAGCATGGGGGCGTGCTCCATCCTTCATGAACCATTGTGTGTGCAATGGAAGACATTAGGCCATGAGTTGAGGAAAGAACTGTTTTTGCAGCATATGTAAACAGTGTTCACCAGTTACTGTAGTATCGAAAGAGAATAGATCGATGATTCCATGGCTTCACATTGCGACCCACATGTACACTTTCTCTCTGTAGGTGTCTTTCGTGTGGATTTTTCGCGGAGGTTCAAGTGCTCAGAATATAACGTTCTATTTGGCCACAACACTGTTTATTTAAAAATAAACTTCGTCAGAAGACCATGTGTTGTGTGGCACTGCCTCTTCGTGTGGCTCGATTCCACTCCTTGCAAACTGCAGTCTCCGCTCCTTATCTCTCGCAGTAAGTTTATGTGCCACAGTCATCTCGTATGGATACAAGCGAAGGTCGGATTGAATAATTCTGTGTGCAGATCGGCGTGAAATTCCCAACTTGGCACTGGCTCTTGTTGTTGATTTACTCAGGATACGAGTCAAAGCCACTCGAACTGCTTCAATGTTTTGCAGCGAATGTACGATACATGCTTATGATCGTTGACACTTCAAAACGGATCCATTACCTTCAAGCCGGCCGCGGTGGTCTCGCGGTTCTAGGCGCGCAGTCCGGAACCGTGAGACTGCTACGGTCGCAGGTTCGAATCCTGCCTCGGGTATGGATGTGTGTGATGTCCTTAGGTTAGTTAGGTTTAAGTAGTTCTACGTTCTAGGGGACTAATGACCACAGCAGTTGAGTCCCATAGTGCTCAGAGCCATTTGAGCCAATACCTTCAAATTTTTTGTGTAATCAGTGTATTGTCTGTGCGGTGGGAGCCCACCGTGTGCCTAAATGAGCACAAAACCTCCTCCGTGTCAATTTAACGATGTTTGTCGCCAGGAGCAGTAACACAAGCTTCGTCTTTTGTGCGACGGAAGGGATGTGCAACGGAAGGGATGAACTCGCAACGACATCTGACGTAATTTCAATGAACTGCTGAGAGAACGATTCGAAAGCTATTGCCCCAATAGTATACTTGTAGGATCAAAATTCAAGCGAGTGACTTATCGTGCGCCACCATGTATACAGAGGGGTCCAAAAAAAATGTACCCACTGTTTAAAAGTCCATAACTTGCAAACCAATTGACGGAGTTGTCTCATTTTTGGTGAAAGTGTAGCTTAAAGTCCAACTTAAAGATATCACTGTAGGTGTTCGAAATGGTCACCATTAACACCCACACACAAACGATGCTGCGGAACTGCAGCACGAACTACTTATTGCAACGCGTTCAGTTGGATATTTGAACATCAATGTACGATGGATTCTCGAAGTTCATCCAATGTGGGTGGGGCTTTTGTCGATAAACGACGTCCTTCAGTGTTCCCCACAGGTAAAAGTCCAGAGGAGTTAGACCTGGGGAACGTGGTGGATACTCCACAGCACCTCTACGGCCTATCCATCTTTCTGGGAGGTTTTCGTCGAGATACGCCCTAACACGATTTTGTTTGATACTCATTTCTCCATTGCCATTGAACCTCATTGATGTTTTCGTACTTAAAATGCTACTTCAGAACCGACTTCATTTCATCGAATGTAAGCCTTGCACCAACCATGTTTACTCGAGTCACTAGGCGCAACTAAGAACAAAACACTATCTGGTGACTGTGAACCGACAAAACAAAACAACGCAATACAACGCTTGTGTGGCGACTGCCGGAACTACAAACTATTACGCTACCAAAGATCAGACAACTCCGTCAATTAGTTTGCCAGTTATGGACTTTTAAACAGTGGATACATTTTTTTGGACCCCTCTGTATTACCTGGACGAATGTGTTCCCAAAATTTGCTTACTCCACATTAATTATTTTTTGGTATTACGATATTTTTCCCTATGTCAAATATCTTATCGTTTTTGGGAAAGTGCTCTCATTTAGTTTAATGGAACTTATTTTTTGGAATTTGTGTATAGCTCTTTTCTGTCGTACAAGCTGAATCTTCTAACGCGCCCATACTCTTCACAAGGAGACGGCACGACCGTGGGGTCAGGAATTTGTCGGCAATTTTTTGTGGTGAAAGAGGACCTTTAACACCTCATGTGGCTTAAATATTAGGACGCACTACATGGAAAATCCCGGGAAAAATCGATCAAAAGTTTCTTAGGTGCCTTATAAAGTGTCAGTATACTGCCGAGCCCCTCCTGACCTCGGTGTTTAAGGCTCGGATTGTCATGCCAGAGGTCTCGTGATCGATTCCTCCTCTGGCAATTTTTTTTTCTTCTGTTTCATTTTGTTTGGTTATCCCACCAATTATTCAGAAAGTTTCCCAAACCTACATTATCTTTAACAAATTAGTTAAATTATTGTCCAAAAACACAGTTCATGGCAGTGGGTTTTCCATTTTTCATTGTAAAGTATATGAGGAGAAACATTGCCTTTTTAATGAGAATAACAAAGTCGATTGGGAAACATTCAATTTTTATAGAAATAGTAATTATAAACAAGAACCGCAGTGCTAATTATTATAAAAACAAACAAAACAATAATTTTTGCAACATCTTGCGCAACATATAAAAGCAATTTTTTACAATCACAGGGCCTTTGCAATAAATCTGTACAAAAACATGCCCCATTAACATTTACGAAATGTTTCGAGTTTCTGACAATTTTGAGGCAAACCAGGCATATTAAATCATGTCTCGGAATATTGGTGACGATGATTGATGGTGAATTATAGAAGGAATTTTCATACAATCTTCCCGGGAATTAATTTCATGGATCTCCTGTAACAATGCCCTGCAATTTTGCAAGCAACAGAAGGAAAAAAAAGTGCCACAGGAGGAATCGAACCCGAGACCGCTGCCTCATGGGTCCGAACGCTAACCATGTAGGCCAGACAGCGGCGTCAGACTAGAGTAACATTTTATACTCATAAGGCACCTAATAAACTTTGGATCGATTTTTCTGGGGATTTTCGGAGTAGTGCGTCCTAATATTTTAACCACGTGAGGTGTTGGGGGTCCTCTTTCACCACAAAAAATTGTGGACAAATCCCCGACTCCTTGTAAGTCCCTGGAGGAAGAGTAGCCGGTACGGCCCTGACCTGGGACCGGCCAGCGGCTCATCCGGTAGGCGAGGCTGGTTTCTGGGAAGGCCCGCAGCTAGGCCGTCGCTGGCTAGCCCGCTCGTCCCCGCCGTTTCGCGAGGGACGCCGCCGTCGTATATAAGGCGGCGGCGGGCGCGGCTCGGCGCACTACCGCCTTCCTCCCACCGCGTGTCGCCATGGCAGCCGCAGGCAGCCCCCTAGCGCGGCTGGCGCTGCTCCTGCTCGCCGCAGCCGCCGTCGCGGCCCTCGACGCTGCGGACCAGCCGGCACCAGGTGAGGGCTCTCCGTGCTGTGCCTTACTCGGCTTGTCATTACCCTCACAGCCCACGAGGGGCCTTCTGGCAACGACGCTCTCCGTCTCGCTACCGCGAATTAAAATTTCACTTTGTAGGTCTACAGGCTTTCCGATGATAGTTTAACAGTGTTGTAGAAGATCCTTCACTATTTCCATCTTGAACTGGAGATACACTGATGTCTAAATCGAGCGCAAATGAAACTGCTTTCGTATTACCGTCGTTGCTGGCCAATGTGGCCGTGCGGTTATAGGCGCTTCAGCCTGGAACCGCGTGACCGCTAATGTCGCAGGTTCGAATCCTGCCTCGGGCATGGATGTGTGTGATGTCCTTAGGTTAGTTAGGTTTAGGTAGTTCTAAGTTCTAGGGGACTGATGACCACAGATGTTAAGTCCCGTAGTGCTCGGAGCCGTTTGAACCATTTTTACTGGCGTTTGATACAGTGACTGTTCTGGAAATACATGAAGTTGTGTACCGACAAAGTAGGCTTCAAAGACCGGCGTTTACTGCAAACTCTTAACTCACGGGGTAATTTTTCTGTAAGGTACACTACTAGAAGCGGTCTCTGGAAACCCAGTGTTTCTACCAATATTCGAGGCGTAAATAATTTTAAAACTGTAATGAAAGTTATAAAACATCTGTTTTTGCCTCATACGCCGTCTAAGGTGGGTCTGCAATGATTAGAACATGTCCAGCCAACGTAAACAGAAGTGGTACCGTGCAATTTATTGGGCATTGTAATTTTTTTTATATAACAGTCATCTGTGACCGGTACATATACGGACACGGTTGTGTGTACAAGGTACTTTTTGATTATAAGTGTTTTATTTATGACAAACCTTTGTGTAATGTGCTACATTTTATCCAGTATAGGCACTTGGTGCAGGGAGTGGCAACTGACCCTTAATATAGACAAATGTAATGTATTGCGAATACATAAAAAGAAGGATCCTTTATTGTATGATTATATGATAGCGGAACAAACACTGGTAGCAGTTACTTCTGTAAAATATCTGGGAGTATATGTGCGGAACGATTTGAAGTGGAATGATCATATAAAATTAATTGTTGGTAAGGTGGGTGCCAGGTTGAGATTCATTGGGAGAGTCCTTAGAAAATGTAGTCCATCAACAAAGGAGGTGGCTTACAAAACACTCGTTCGACCATACTTGAGTATTGCTCATCAGTGTGGGATGCGTACCAGGTCAGGTTGACAGAGGAGATAGAGAAGATCCAAAGAAGAGTGGCGCGTTTTGTCACAGGGTTATTTGGTAAGCGTGATAGCTTTACGGAGATGTTTAGCAAACTCAAGTGGCAGACTCTGCATCGCGGTGTAGCTTGCTCGCCAGGTTTCGAGAGGGTGCGTTTCTGGATGAGGTATCGAATATACTGCTTCCCCCTGCTTATACCTCCCGTGCAGATCACGAATGTAAAATTAGAGAGATTAGAGCGCGCACGGAGGCTTTCCGGCAGTTGTTCTTCCCGCGGACCATACGCGACCTGAACAGGAAAGGGAGGTAATGACAGTTGCACGTAAAGTGCTCGTCGCCACACACCGTTGGGTGGCTTGCGGAGTATAAATGTAGATGTAGATGTAGATGACAACTTGGCGTGAGGTTCCAACTCAAAATTTACGAATAGGACAAAATCGTCCATTTAAGGACAGCAGAGGGCACACAACACTTTCTTGGAGACGCTGCACTAGATCAATTCCCGTCAGTTACTGCTAACTGTGATCTTTACGACAGGAAATTACGAATCCAAAGGCACAGAAAATGATATTCCACAGACACGCAATATGCTCAGAAACCACCCATGAAGAACCTCTGGAAGTCTAGAAATAAGTAATCAACTTGAGATCTGTTGGGGATAGAGCCAGTTGTGTTTCACAAGCACATTTTCTGAATCTGTGCCAGATATCTGTCAATAGATAGTTTTCTTCGAGATAACAATATTTCAAAACGTTGGAACTTCCATCCTCAGACAACAGGGGTGATATATTTTTGATGCCAAAACAGCTGTTTTGTTGAATAAAGCTTCCTACATAAGAACAAATTTACCTTTGATATTTTTCTTACTTACCAGTCAATTGAAGTGCTATTTTTCTTTAACGAGTCAGTCTCATCATACAAAGCCTCAGATGCAATGATGCACGGAGCTGTGCATTTGACAGTATTGGTTCGTTTCAGTTTTTTATGGAACAGATGACAGAACTGATTTTAGTGACCGGATATTAAGAAAGTAAAGTTCGCTGACTGTTCACAAAATGTTTGTAGTATTTTGGGTTACCAGTACTGCGATAATATGCTGGAGCTTTCTGAGTATGGATTAGCAAGGAATGTATAATTTATACACCCAAGTGTGGTACGAAAAGTCGTGGTTTGTGTTTTTTTACAAAACAGTGTTACAAAGATATTATATGGTTAGAGGTTGTGTTGTATGATGTAGTGGTAATTGAAGGGATCTTTAGTCATCTCATATATACACCAGAGATCCATTCTTCCAGTTTGGATGCACACCATGCTTGATTTCTTGTCAGAATCCAAAATGGTGCATGAGTGGTTAATGGGCAGATGACGCTATGCCACTAGCATACAGCAGGCTGGGAATTTGGGTTAGATGGAGAGAGACAGTTAAGGTGATCATTCAAGTTAAATGGGAGACCTGGGTTCAAGTCCTGGTCTGGCACAAATTTTCACCTGTTGCCACTGACTGATTTCATGGCACAAATCCAGCTAATGTCATACAAAATCTTTGTATAGCTTTAACTAAGAGATAGCCTTTCCTTTCTTTGTTGCTACATATCATGTGCATTAGAATTTAATTTCCTTTTCTTTCTGTCTTGTTTCTCAGAAGGAGATTCATTTGAAATAGCAGCAGAAGTTGGCCCAGCAGAAAAGCGGGACAAAAGAACTGTTTTGCTTGGAGCTGGCCTTGGTTTTGGGAAAGGGCTTTTACTTGGTAAAGCTGCTGGTTTTGCCCTTGGGTAAGTCACATTTAATGAATTTCATTACAATATCAGTCATTAAAAGCAGTTACAAGCGACTTAGTTCATGAAGGAATTCTGAATAATGTTCTTTACTTGGTCAACATCCTTTGTATTCTGTCTGCATACTGAAAATGAGATGTTTCTAACAAGCAGGAAGTGAGGAATTAGATAATATAGGTGACCTTGTCATTTATATAACAGTTTGAGATCATCTGCTCATAAAACAATTCAACAACCCTCTGGTAACTATTTTTATGACTGGTAGTGTATAATATTCAATGCATGCAATATTAACAGCACACAGTTTTCTAGAGCAAAAAATAAATGTATCTGAAAATTGTTTTAATAACATTTAGATTCTGAAGCATTTCTTATAATTCTGCAAACCTCATTCTCACTGAAATTTCTGGAAGTAATACCACAATTCATAAATTATTGTGATTACTGTGCATTACTGAGGCATCTGTTGGCAGAGGAAGGTAATATCTAGATTACTGTGAAATGCTTGTAGGGAACTAATTTTTTGAAGTGTTTTTAGAAGTTGCTGTAATTTCTCTAATAAAGGCTAATAAAGGCAACTGTTCAACTGAAGTTAAATGGTGAGTGGCATATAGACAAATGTACCAGATAGGAAAATAGCATTAACTTTTGCTCTTTCCCAGGTGTAAGTGGTCTGTCTCTCTCTCTCTCTCTCTCTCTCTCTCTCTCTCTCTCTCTCTCTCTCTCTCTCTCTCACACACACACACACACACACACACACACACACATACATATAGAGAGAGTTGTCCTATGTGAGTGTTTGTAGTTACATGAGAAAAAGGGTGAAAGCTTGTATGATTTTCTAATTTTCTGCCTGTCTGAATGTGCAATGTATAATCTGTATGCAAGTTAAGTGGTTGCTTTTCCTAACTTTGTGTATTGCATATGAAATTTTGATAAGTGGTATCAGTACTACAGGTGGAGCACAATCTACCTTTTGTATAAAAATGATGTCTATGCTAGCCAAAGGCTTTCAGCATAATGTTCAGCCTCAATTTTGAAAATGGCCTTGCCAGATTAAAGCGAAAAATCAGGGCACACACTTTCTCAGAGGGGTGGGAACCTGCTACTAAAAAAAGAATAAAAAATGATAAGCAGCTTGAGGATTTAGAAGGAAATGGATACCACTGCATTAAAGTCATGAAGAGTGCACCTACAGCGCACACTGTCATATCAGAAAAAATCAAGGCAATAACTGTTTGGATTTTTGGGTTGGATTTCCTCAGAGGCAGGATGGGGAAATACACGAATAATGTTTGAAAAATTAGAGAATGTAATGTTGGAAGTTTCAATTTTGTAGGAAAACTGAAGAATCTCAAAGGAAAAATGAGTCAGTTAAGGTTACAATTAGTAGAGTCTAATGGATTGATAATGCAGTGTAGTGACCAACTTACTCTTCTGAGGACTGAATCAAAGCCAGTATCAGTCACCAGTATGCAATTTCACATGTTCATGCCACAAAATGAGAAAATAAAAGACTTGATAATATTTATGAAGGGTGATGATACCAAGATACTAATTGACTGGAACATTATATTAATGGAGAAAAGGAATGGCAAAATTACTGGAGAATATAGAGTAGAGTTCTGCCAACTGTTTCATCTCATAAAATCAGCAGAGCAGAAGGTAGATTTTGAAAAGAACAGGATATATGAGAAGATATCAAACTGACCACATTATGATTTGGCAGTGAGTTAGGTAGACATACTTTCAGACCATAACTTAACAGTGAGGTTTAAGTTCAAGAGGATGGAAAAAAAGTTTTAGGGGAAATGGAATATTGAAAATTTAGGACAGAATAAGAGCAAGTGAAAATTCTCCCATGTGATGAGAAATGATAAAATAAAAGTGCCACGGGTAGTTAAGCGGAAGACAAAAGGAAGGTAGAACACAATAGGCACAGTGAAAACAGATGAACAGCAGCAATGGATAACTCAAGAAATTTTCTAGCTTAATGACAGAAAGTACACAGTACCTAAATCATTATGCAGAAAAGAAACCGTCTAAAGAAGTTGAGAAAGAAATGGTTTTAGACAAACTAGTCTGGTTAACAGACAGATGAAATGTTGATTGATGATACAAATGGAAAACCTTTCTTAAGTACAGAGAAGTGACCAGATAGAAGTCACCACATGTATACTGCTTGTTGAGAGATCCACAGAAAGACAAGTGTGTGGCAATAAAATAACGGGAATATTGCTATAAAATGTTTTATTTCAAAAATATATGTTTTTAGTTATTGTCACCCTTAATTCCCCTCCTCTATCTGTACAACACTGTAAGTGAATTTTCCATGGATGGAAAAGTGAGCCCCTGGATGATGCATGATGCTTTTTCTTTCATTGCTTCAATTGACTGAAATCTTGCTCCTTTTAATGCAGATTCGGCTTTGGGAAATAGATAAAAGCCACACGGTGCTAAGTAAGGTGAACAAGGTGGGTGTTCTATCGCTAGCTGCTGTACTCCACTGAAAGCCTTCTAACAGGCAATTCAGTATGGTCCAGTGTGTTGTCTTGATGCGGAACCCATTACTTCTTGTTTCACAATTTGGGTCGTTCTCTCTCATTTTCTCACACAGTTGTGCAAGAACCCAAGGGTAGTAATGTTATTAATAGTTTGATGTTGAGGAACTCAGTGGAGGTACACAATTCATAATATGTATAATAAATCATCATCACTTTGAATCTTTATTTGTTCATTTGAGCTTTTTTCACTCTTGGTGAAATTGGATCCCTTCAGTGCTTGGATTGGTACTTAGTTTTTGGATCAGAAGTGACAAACCAAGATTCATCACCTTATCACTCTTCCAAGAAATTATGATCATTTTCAATGGTATTCACGGTGTCAGTACAAATTTTTCACAAATTTTATTTTGTTTGGTTGCCATAATTTTTGACAAATTTGCACACATTCTTCTCATGTTAAACTGGCTATGCAAAATTTGCCTTATGTACTCTTTGTCAATTCCTATAGTTTCAGCAATCGATCAGATGCTCACCTGACAGTCAGACCAAATAACTTACCTACTTTTCCAACTTTTTCATCTGTTTTTGATGTTGGAGGTTTCCCAAGCATGAGTCATCTTCAATGTCCTCTCCATCTTGGAAATCTGTGAAACACTCAAAATCTCATGTACATGATAAACAGTCTTTGCCATACACTTATTTTAGTGAAAGATAGGTTTCAGTATAAAATTTTCAAAGTTCTATGTGAAACTTGATGACAATTTGTTCCTATATTATTACATTTATCATTTTTCTGCAAAACAAAATAACAGCTCTTACACAAACAGAAGCCACGAGCACACTGATTTGTCCACAGACACCAGTAATGCTGCATTTGAACAAGATGGTTACATGCTTCATAGCTATTGGTCATTCATCTTAAGGCACGTGCATATTTACACTGTGGCATCAGTCCCATTATTTTATAGCGACACTTTGTAATAAGAAATATGTCACCATAGAGATCATGAATGTTAAAAGGTATAAAAGGTTTCTATGAAACATATGAAATATGTAATAGTTAAGCTGACTGTAAGATGTACAGAGATAAGAAGAAAAAATTTAACAAGATGATGAGGCAGATATTATGGTATAAATATCAAATTGAGACCTCATAAAATCTTCATATGATGCTCTGGACACTTAAATATATGGAATATCTGCAAAAGTAACAAAACACTGCTCACAGTATCTAGCAAAGACTCTGACATTCCTCATGAACTTATTAATCAAGAAAGGGCTGTTCTCAACTTGTCTGAAAAAGAATAAAGTAGTGCAAATTTATAAATTTGGTGACAAGGAGGATCCTGCAAACTATAGATCTATAATGATTGGCAACCACCTTATCAAAAACTGTAGAAGAGGCTATGAAAACACTTATAAAATACATAGCGAAACAAAATATCCTAGATTAAGAACAGCATGGATGTAGGAAAGGAAAATCTATGAAAACAGAAGAAACAAATTTTGTGACACATAATCAGATAATTAGAAGAAGAAGAGAAAGTTCGTAATATATTCCTGGAAGCCTCGAAAGTGGAGAAGAAGTCAATGTGGAAGCAACAGATGCTCCAGTAATAGGACAAAGGTTTGACACAGTGCTGAATAAGTTGAGCTCTTGCAAGTCATTGGGAATTAATGCTGTACCTTTGGATCAGTGGATATGTGGGGGAGCTATAGAAATTAGAAAATTATTTCAGATATTGTTAATGATACTGTACTTATTTTCCAGTGCTGTTAAGAAGTTTCAAATCAGTGTATTTTTACGTGAAAATTAACTTAAAAACATATTGCATACAGTAAGGACTCTTTTCTACTTGCAGGAGTACATTGAGAGGTGGCTATGGAGGTTACTATGGAGGTGGTCATGGCTACTATGGAGGTGGCTATGGACACAGATATAACTATTATCCATCTGGTGGTTATGGACACAGATATAACTACTATCCAGATGAAGGATATGGCCACAGATATAACTATTATCCCCATCACAACTATGGTGGAGGTTATTATCCAGGAGGTGGGTATGGTGGAGGCTATGGTGGAGGCTATAGTGGATCACACAGCCAGTCCTCAAGTGCAAGCTTCTCTGCAGGCATTGGGCCGTACACTGGAAGCTTCTCTGCCAGCCACTCATCTGCAGGAGGATATGGGTAAGAGCAACTTTAGTCTTTCAACTTACCACTTATATTTTGCATCTGTAAAACAGAGATACAAATGATGGAGGTAGGAGAGAAACGGTGAGAATGTGGGGAAAAGGTAGTGATGGATGAAGGAAGATAATAAGTATGGGATTTGTTGGGGCAGGAAAGTATATTAGAAAGTGTATACTACTGAAATAACTGGATTGCTGTTAAGTGACATATAAGCTTATTGAAAAAGAAGATACTGAAATATGCAAGTTTTCTCAAAGAAAATTTAGTAGTCCTTTTATATGCTACTACTCTAACAATAAAGCTGTCTATGAAACTACTGATCAATTTCCTAATTCATGTAAAATTTTCACATGAAGATAAAACACATAAAGTTTATAATTTTTATTTAGTATCAATGAATATTTAAGATCTGTGTTGTATTTACATAAAAATTAGGAATCAGAATATTGTCATTTGCTGTAATTTGTATAGTTGCTCAAATTCTGATTATTTTTGGGTTCTTATGACAGTGTTTTTAATTCATAACAACAATGCATGTGTCTATAAATTTTTATTAAAATGGATATTCTTACAATGAGAGACATAAGATTAAAGAAACATCTTAGAGAACAGTAAATATGTTATCCTGTACATTGTTTCACATGTTTCTCGTTCATCAAATAAACACTGTGGAAGCAAACATGAACTCTGGATTTTAAATTATTGCTAACATCAAGGTTATCATGCAACAGAAGATTTCATGGTAGGGAGGATGCAACAGGATGTCAAGACAGGGGAGTCATTGATAGATACAGAAGTTTCACAGGGAAGTGCTGTGGGGCCTTTTCTGAGGATGTTTTGTATTAATGTTCTAGCAGAAAATATTAATAGTAACCTCAGACATTTTGGAAGATGACAGTTATCTACAGTGAAGTAGTATCTGAAAAAAGTTGTGCAAATATTATTCTGTTCTTGATAAAATTTCAACTGGTGCAAAGGTTGACAGCTTGCTTTAAATGTTCAGGATAGTAAAATCATACACTTCACACACACACACACACACACACACACACACACACACACACACACACACACACACACACAAACAGAGAGAGAGAGAGAGAGAGAGAGAGAGAGAGAGAGAGAGAGAGAGAGAGAGAGAGGGAGAGAGAGAGAAAGGAAGAAGCATAGAATACTACATCTGCAATCTCAATGAGCTGCAACTTGAATTGGTTAGTTCATACAAGTGCCTTGGTAAATAATCACTTAGACTCATCCATGGGGAAACCATGTGGTAGACTTCAGATTATTGTTAGAATACTAGGGAAATACACTTAGTCTGCTAAGGAGAATGCTTACAAATCACTTGTGTATGCATGATGCATCTTAAAATATTGTTCAGTTTTGTGAGTCCCATCCCAAATAGGGGTAACAAGGAGTATTGGATGTATATATATATGGTCACAGGTTTGTTTGACCCATAGGAATGTTTCACAGAGATTTTGAAAGAACTGAACTGGCAGACTCTTGAAGATGATGTGAATTATCTTCAGAAAATCTACTTCCAAATTCCAAGAACCTGCTTTAAATAATAACTCTAGGAATGTGCTACAACTCCCTACTTATAATGCTTACAGTGATCAGGGATCCCAAGAGCAAGATTAGATTAATAAAAGCATGCACAGAGGCACTGAAAGAGTTATTTTTTCCATGTTCCATAAATGAAAGGAATGGGGAAAAGCTCTAATAACTGGAAAAATGGAACATACTCTCTGTCATGTCCTTCACAATGGTTTGCAGAGGATAGAAGTAAAAGTAAATGTAGATGTTGATGTTGAAATAGTATTTGCTCCATTTCTGTGATTATACGACTCTTTTTTTATGAATTTTCTTGTCTAATTTATCCTTTCATAAACATGTATCATTATTAATCAAAATATCCACGCCTGTACTGCTGGTCTACAGTGTCCAACGGGCACAAAATTTTGGCTATCATACATGTCGCCATCATCAGGTGAACTGACGGACTGAGCTCCTGTGAACGTGCCAGTACGGAGATCCGTACGCTATGGCTGCTCAGGCCAGTTCCCGCTGAGCAGCCATAGCGTACAGATCTCTGTACTGGCACGTTCACAGGAGCTTGTTCCGTCAGTTCACCTGATGATGACGACATGTATGATCACCGAAATATTGTGCCCGTTGGACACTGTAGACCAGCAGTACACCTGTGGATATTTTGATTATCAAATATGCCGGGAGAAACTCAAGAATCACATGTATCATTATTGTTCACAGGTATGGGAAGAAATGAACATTTGGCCTGGATCCACAAAGCATATGGGAGATGAGGGGTAACTGCACTAAAATTACATGTGATGTTTGTGTAACAGTCTCATCACTTGTCATTTTTGGGCAAAAAATATAATGACATTTATGTCACTGCCAGTATTATTTAATTTGTCATATACTGTACTTTAGAATCTAACAGCCAAAAATAAAATTTTGATATTATAAAAATCATGGACAATATTATTTCATTGATCTCTCAAGTACCTTACATTATATTCATAGACACGTTCCAGAAATTTAAAGAGATTGTACATAATCAATAACAGAAGAAACATGGCTACTTGGGCATACAAAAAACATGCAAAAGAAAATATGATTTTCATTAATTACTTCATGAGAAATGATGTGAAATAAAATTTAATTAATTTTATTTATATATTGTATTTTTTTAAATGGAGACAGCAACTGGTATCTTTTGCAAACATCATAGCATTTTTTACAAGCTGAGTACAGTCATATATACATATGTGATTATATATACATGATACAAATGTACCATTATACCTAATATGGCACAACATTGGGTGTTACATCATACCTATTGCAAATATTCAGATTTTACACAACTATATATATAAAAACAAACACACACAGAATTACGAGCTTTTGCAACTGGCAGTTGCTTCGTCAGGAAAGAGGGAAGGAGAGGGAAAAATGAAAGGATGTGGGTTTTAAGGGAGAGGGTAAGGAGTCATTCCAATCCCGGGAGCGGAAAGACTTCCCTTAGGGGAAAAAAAGGACAGGTGTACACTCGCACACACACACACACACACACACACACACACACACACATATCCATCCGCACATACACAGACACAAGCAGACATATTTAAAGGCAAAGAGTAAGGGCAGAGATGTCAGTCGAGGCGGAAGTACAGAGGCAAAGAAGTTGTTGAAAGACAGGTGAGGTATGAGCGGCGGCAACTTGAAATTAGCGGAGGTTGAGGCCTGGCGGATATCGAGAAGAGAGGATATACTGAAGGGCAAGTTCCCATCTCCGGAGTTCGGATAGGTTGGTGTTGGTGGGAAGTATCCAGATAACTCGGACGGTGTAACACTGTGCCAAGATGTGCTGGCCGTGCAACAAGGCATGTTTAGCCACAGGGTGATCCTCATTACCAACAAACACTGTCTGCCTGTGTCCATTCATGCGAATGGACAGTTTGTTGCTGGTCATTCCCACATAGAAAGTGTCACAGTGCAGGCAGGTCAGTTGGTAAATCACGTGGGTGCTTTCACATGTGGCTCTCCCTTTGATCGTGTACACCTTCCGGGTTACAGGACTGGAGTAGGTGGTGGTGGGAGGGTGCATAGGACAGGTTTTACACCGGGGGCGGTTGCAAGGGTAGGAGCCAGAGGGTAGGGAAGGTGGTTTGGGGATTTCATAGGGATGAACCAAGAGGTTACGAAGGTTAGGTGGACGGCGGAAAGACACTCTTGGTGGAGTGGGGAGGATTTCATGAAGGATGGATCTCATTTCGGGGCAGGATTTTAGGAAGTCGTATCCCTGCTGGAGAGCCACATTCAAGGTCTGATCCAGTCCCGGGAAGTATTCTGTCACAAGTGGGGCACTTTTGGGGTTCTTCTGTGAGAGGTTCTGGGTTTGAGGGGATGAGGAAGTGGCTCTGGTTATCTGCTTCTGTACCAGGTTGTGAGGGTAGTTGCGGGATGCGAAAGCTGTTTTCAGGTTGTTGGTGTAATGGTCGAGGGATTCAGGACTGGAGCAGATTCGTTTGCCACGAAGGCCTAGGCTGTAGGGAAGGGACCGTTTGATATGGAATGGGTGGCAGCTGTCATAATGGAGGTACTGTTGCTTGTTGGTGGGTTTGATGTGGACGGATGTGTGCAGCTGGCCATTGGGCAGATGGAGGTCAACGTCTAGGAAAGTGGCATGGGATTTGGAGTAGGACCAGGTGAATCTGATGGAACCAAAGGAGTTGAGGTTGGAGAGGAAATTCTGGAGTTGTTCTTCACTGTGAGTCCAGATCATGAAGATGTCATCAATAAATCTGTACCAAACTTTGGGTTGGCAGGCTTGGGTAACCAAGAAGGCTTCCTCTAAGCGACCCATAAATAGGTTGGCATACGAGGGGGCCATCCTGGTACCCATGGCTGTTCCCTTTAATTGTTGGTATGTCTGGCCTTCAAAAGTGAAGAAGTTGTGGGTCAGGATGAAGCTGGCTAAGGTGACGAGGAAAGAGGTTTTAGGTAGGGTGGCAGGTGATCGGCGTGAAAGGAAGTGCTCCATTGCAGCGAGGCCCTGGAAGTGTGGGATATTCGTGTATAGGGAAGTGGCATCAATGGTTACAAAGATGGTTTCCGGGGGTAACAGACTGGGTACGGATTCCAGGCGTTCGAGAAAGTGGTTGGTGTCTTTGATGAAGGATGGGAGACTGCATGTAATGGGTTGAAGGTGTTGATCTACGTAGGCAGAGATACGGTCTGTGGGGGCTTGGTAACCAGCTACAATGGGGCGGCCAGGATGTTTGGGTTTGTGAATTTTAGGAAGTAGGTAGAAGGTAGGAGTGCGAGGTGTCGGTGGGGTGAGGAGTTTGATGGAGTCAGGTGAAAGGTTTTGTAGGGGGCCTAAGGTTCTGAGGATTCCTTGAAGCTCCGCCTGGACATCAGGAATGGGATTACCTTGGCAAACTTTGTATGTAGAGTTGTCTGAAAGCTGACGCAGTCCCTCAGCCACATACTCCCGACGATCAAGTACCACGGTCGTGGAACCCTTGTCAGCCGGAAGAATGATGATGGATCGGTCAGCTTTCAGATCACGGATAGCCTGGGCTTCGGCTGTGGTGATGTTGGGAGTAGGATTAAGGTTTTTCAAGAAAGATTGAGAGGCAAGGCTGGAAGTGAGAAATTCCTGGAAGGTTTGGAGAGGGTGATTTTGAGGAAGAGGAGGTGGGTCCCGCTGTGATGGAGGACGGAACTGTTGCAGGCAGGGTTCAATTTGGATAATGTCTTGGGGAGTTGGATCATTAGGAGTGGGATCAGGATTGTTTTTCTTCGTGGCAAAGTGATATTTCCAGCAGAGACTACGAGTGTAGGACAGTAAATCTTTGACAAGGGCAGTTTGGTTGAACCTGGGAGTGAGGCTGAAGGTGAGGCCTTTGGATAGGACAGAGGTTTCGGATTGGGAGAGGGGTTTGGAGGAAAGGTTAACTACTGAATTGGGGTGTTGTGGTTCCAGATTGTGTTGACTAGAAATTTGAGGTGTTGGGGGAGTGGAGCTGGAAGTGGGAGATTGAGTAGATGGGAGAGACTGGGTCTGTGTGCAATGAGAGGAGGTTGAGGTTTGTTGGAAAGGTTGTGGAGGGTGAGTGAGTTGCCTTTCCGGAGGTGGGAGACCAGGAGATTGGATAGTTTTTTGAGGTGGAGGGTAATTTACTTCCAAACCATAACCTAAAATTTTCAACGCTTTCAACATAACCGCTGCTATAAAATCCATTGTTCCACGTTTACAAACATTTCGTGTAAACTCGTGAATACTATTTCACAGGTTCAGTTCCTTTCACCCATTACACAACCATCTCAGTTTTTTCCAACAACTTTCGTTTTATTTCCGTTCCCGTTTTTTTCCCACATAACCGATCATTTTTTAGCAGCTTCCCACAGGTTTACACGTTATTATTTCTTCATCAAACAATTGTTAGCCTCATTCTCATAACCTGCCAGTACATAACCAGTACTTTGAATACATTTACACACATATTCTTCGAGATTTTATTCGAAAATTTAGATCGAATTTTATTTTTTCGGAAATTATTTTTTCGAAACTTTTTTCGAAAAAATTTTTTTTCGAAATTTTCTTGAATTTCCCCACCCTTTAACGTGATCTGGAGACAACATAACTACCCAACCTTTGCACCCATTGTTGTTCACCAACCTAAGTTCAGCGCATGATCAACATAGCTCATCTCAAACCAACACTTTTTCGACTTTTTTCACACCTTTATCTCTCCCTATATAAATCTCTATTTACTTTCACTTTAACCTCATATTACCCTTTCCACCTACTAATACCATGTCAACCCCACAACATCCCTACAACGACCCCATTAAATTTTATTTACATTCCCTCCGCAAACATGCCTTCACCCTAGCCAGATTACGCTCCCATATTTTATTTACTCAGGCTTGTCTGACATTTGGCATTACTCCCAAAGGCCTCACTCTTAAAGTTCCCATCTCTGGCTGCAATCCTTCTTTCCATCAGTCCTTATACCAGTTCCAAACAGCACAATCCATAGCCCTCACCCGCCTAATCCTTCACCTATACATCGACTCGGCCAATGAACACACCTGTCAACTCCTATCCCAAATCAAAGTCCTCAATCTTTCCTCTCCCACATCCACACCGGCTGTACATAGCATCCTCCTACAGGCCAACCGCAAATTAGAACAACATGCCACCCTCCACCTCAAAAAACTATCCAATCTCCTGGTTTCCCACCTCCGGAAAGGCAACTCACTCACCCTCCACAACCTTTCCAACAAACCTCAACCTCCTCTCATTGCACACAGACCCAGTCTCTCCCATGTACTCAATCTCCCACTTCCAGCTCCACTCCCCCCAACACCTCAAATTTCTAGTCAACACAATCTGGAACCACAACACCCCAATTCAGTAGTTAACCTTTCCTCCAAACCCCTCTCCCAATCCGAAACCTCTGTCCTATCCAAAGGCCTCACCTTCAGCCTCACTCCCAGGTTCAACCAAACTGCCCTTGTCAAAGATTTACTGTCCTACACTCGTAGTCTCTGCTGGAAATATCACTTTGCCACGAAGAAAAACAATCCTGATCCCACTCCTAATGATCCAACTCCCCAAGACACTATCCAAATTGAACCCTGCCTGCAACAGTTCCGTCCTCCATCACAGCGGACCCACCTACTCTTCCTCAAAATCACCCTCTCCAAACCTTCCAGGAATTTCTCACTTCCAGCCTTGCCTCTCAATCTTTCTTGAAAAACCTTAATCCTACTCCCAACATCACCACAGCCGAAGCCCAGGCTATCCGTGATCTGAAAGCTGACCGATCCATCACCTTTCACCTGACTCCATCAAACTCCTCACCCCACCGACACCTCGCACTCCTACCTTCTACCTACTTCCTAAAATTCACAAACCCAAACATCCTGGCCGCCCCATTGTAGCTGGTTATCAAGCCCCCACAGACCGTATCTCTGCCTACGTAGATCAACACCTTCAACCCATTACATGCAGTCT